>NC_091368.1:22268755-22322514 GCF_038502225.1 Cherax quadricarinatus
GGAGGCATAATAGTCACTGCCTAACAAAATATTTATTGGGCCTGCAGAATCATCATTTACACCAGAAGGTGCTAAATTTACATTATGTGAGAGTCTTTCTGTAGCTTTACTAAGCCCTACTGTAGATATTTTCTCTGGAAGTCTATCTACAATTACTGCATTAACACGTTTTTTCTCATTGACCAACCTGACAGTTACATAAACAGTGTCGTACAATTGAGCCCTTTTATCCGAGAGAAAACCAGACAATTTTAAAGTTGTGGGATCTCCCATCTGTACTTTCATACCATCAAGACATTTACGTTTTATGAAAGTACGCTGGGATCCCTGGTCCAATAATGCATTTACATTTTTTGATTTATGCCTTTTATCATCAATTTTTACCTGTAACACAGGTAACCTGGAGTTTACCTGGAGAGAGTTTCGGGGGTCAACGCCCCCGCGGCCCGGTCTGTGACCAGGCCTCCTGGTGGATCAGCGCCTGATCAACCAGGCTGTTGCTGCTGGCTGCACGCAAACCAACGTACGAGCCACAGCCCGGCTGATCAGGAACTGACTTTAGTTGCTTGTCCAGTGCCAGCTTGAAGACTGCCAGGGGTCTGTTGGTAATCCCCCTTATGTGTGCTGGGAGGCAGTTGAACAGTCTCGGGCCCCTGACACTTATTGTATGGTCTCTTAACGTGCTAGTGACACCCCTGCTTTTCATTGGGGGGATGGTGCATCGTCTGCCAAGTCTTTTGCTTTCGTAGTGAGTGATTTTCGTGTGCAAGTTTGGTACTAGTCCCTCTAGGATTTTCCAGGTGTATATAATCATGTATCTCTCCCTCCTGCGTTCCAGGGAATACAGGTTTAGAAACCTCAAGCGCTCCCAGTAATTGAGGTGTTTTATCTCCGTTATGCGCGCCGTGAAAGTTCTCTGTACATTTTCTAGGTCGGCAATTTCACCTGCCTTGAAAGGTGCTGTTAGAGTGCAGCAATATTCCAGCCTAGATAGAACAAGTGACCTGAAGAGTGTCATCATGGGCTTGGCCTCCCTAGTTTTGAAGGTTCTCATTATCCATCCTGTCATTTTTCTAGCAGATGCGATTGATACAATGTTATGGTCCTTGAAGGTGAGATCCTCCGACATAATCACTCCTAGGTCTTTGACGTTGGTGTTTCGCTCTATTTTGTGGCCAGAATTTGTTTTGTACTCTGATGAAGATTTAATTTCCTCATGTTTACCATATCTGAGTAATTGAAATTTCTCATCGTTGAACTTCATATTGTTTTCTGCAGCCCACTGAAAGATTTGGTTGATGTCCGCCTGGAGCCTTTCAGTGTCTGCAATGGAAGACACTGTCATGCAGATTCGGGTGTCATCTGCAAAGGAAGACACGGTGCTGTGGCTGACATCCTTGTCTATGTCGGATATGAGGATGAGGAACAAGATGGGAGCTAGTACTGTGCCTTGTGGGACAGAGCTTTTCACCGTAGCTGCCTCGGACTTTACTCTGTTGACGACTACTCTCTGTGTTCTGTTAGTGAGGAAATTATAGATCCATCGACCGACTTTTCCTGTTATTCCTTTAGCGCGCATTTTGTGCGCTATTACGCCATGGTCACACTTGTCGAAGGCTTTTGCAAAGTCTGTATATATTACATCTGCATTCTTTTTGTCTTCTAGTGCATTTAGGACCTTGTCGTAGTGATCCAGTAGTTGAGACAGACAGGAGCGACCTGTTCTAAACCCATGTTGCCCTGGGTTGTGTAACTGATGGGTTTCTAGATGGGTGGTGATCTTGCTTCTTAGGACCCTTTCAAAGATTTTTATGATATGGGATGTTAGTGCTATTGGTCTGTAGTTCTTTGCTGTTGCTTTACTGCCCCCTTTGTGGAGTGGGGCTATGTCTGTTGTTTTTAGTAACTGAGGGACGACCCCCGTGTCCATGCTCCCTCTCCATAGGATGGAAAAGGCTCGTGATAGGGGCTTCTTGCAGTTCTTGATGAACACAGAGTTCCATGAGTCTGGCCCTGGGGCAGAGTGCATGGGCATGTCATTTATCGCCTGTTCGAAGTCATTTGGCGTCAGGATAACATCGGATAGGCTTGTGTTAGTCAAATTTTGTGGCTCTCTCATAAAAAATTCATTTTGGTCTTCGACTCTCAGTCTGGTTAGCGGCTTGCTAAAAACTGAGTCATATTGGGACTTGAGTAGCTCACTCATTTCCTTGCTGTCATCTGTGTAGGACCCATCTTGTTTAAGTAGGGGCCCAATACTGGACGTTGTTCTCGATTTTGATTTGGCATAGGAGAAGAAATACTTTGGGTTTCTTTCGATTTCATTTATGGCTTTTAGTTCTTCCCGCGATTCCTGACTCCTAAAGGATTCTTTTAGCTTAAGTTCGATGCTTGCTATTTCTCTGACCAGTGTCTCCCTGCGCATTTCAGATATATTGACCTCTTTTAGCCGCTCTGTTATTCTTTTCCGTCGCCTGTAAAGGGAGCGCCTGTCTCTTTCTATTTTACATCTACTCCTCCTTTTTCTTAGAGGAATAAGCCTTGTGCATACATCGAGTGCCACCGAGTTAATCTGTTCTAGGCATAAGTTTGGGTCTGTGTTGCTTAGTATATCTTCCCAGCTTATATCGGTTAGGACTTGGTTTACTTGGTCCCACTTTATGTTTTTGTTATTGAAGTTGAATTTGGTGAATGCTCCCTCGTGACTAGTCTCATTTTGTCGGTCTGGGGCTCCATGCATACATGTCTGAACCTCAATTATGTTGTGATCTGAGTATATTGTTTTTGATATGGTGACATTTCTTATCAGATCATCATTGTTAGTGAAGATGAGGTCTAGTGTATTCTCCAGTCTTGTAGGCTCTATTATTTGCTGGTTTAAATTGAATTTTGTGCAGAGATTTAAAAGCTCGTGTGAGTGTGAGTTTTCATCAGAGCTGCCTCCTGGTGTTATTACTGCAACAATATTATTTGCTATATTCCTCCATTTTAGGTGCCTTAAGTTGAAATCCCCCAGGAGCAAGATGTTGGGTGCAGGAGCTGGAAGATTTTCCAGACAGTGGTCAATTTTTAACAGCTGTTCCTGGAATTGCTGGGATGTTGCATCCGGAGGCTTGTAGACTACCACAATGACTAGGTTTTGGTTCTCGACCTTTACTGCTAAAACTTCCACTACGTCATTTGAGGCATTAAGCAGTTCTGTGCAAACAAGTGACTCTGCAATGTACAGGCCAACCCCCCCTTTTGCCTGTTCACTCTGTCACATCTGTATAGGTTGTAACCTGGGATCCATACTTCGTTGTCCAAGTGATCCTTTATGTGGGTCTCAGTGAAAGCCGCGAACATTGCCTTTGCCTCTGCAAGCAGTCCACGGATGAAAGGTATTTTGTTGTTTGTAGCTGGCTTTAGACCCTGTATATTTGCAAAGAAGAATGTTATCGGACTGGTGGTATTGTTGGTACTGGGGGGGGATTTTTTTTCCGGCATTAGTATCTGTATCTGTTGGTTTGGAGTGGAGGCCATCGACTGTGGCTACTTCAGCAAAACAGTAGCAGCAATTTTTACATTTGCTACTGTTGTATCAGGATTGTCAACATTATCATTATTATCAACATTATCATATAGACCCTTACACATGACTATATGGTGTCTTCCTTTGTGACATTGATTACAGTTTTTTAATTTGGCATAACAATCCTTTACATTGTGATTATCTAAACACCTTATACATCTGTCAAGTTCCTCCAATCTTTCAACTTTATCATTCCATGAATTGTATGCATTGCAATTCTTAGAAAAATGAGTACCCTTGCAGAAAAGACAATCTCTCTTTTCTTTGACTTGTTTTTTATTAACTGGGCTACCCTTAGAAGGGTACTCATTCTTCTTACCTTGTGGAGAATCATTATTTCTGATTCCTGCTACTTGATATGCACCTATGCAACTCTTTTTAGGAAATGAATTTTGATTATTAACATTGGGATAATTTTTCCCTTTGTGAAACTTGACAGATACCTCAGAGTTATTATGTATTGCATCTTTAAAATGAGTTAGTTGGCTGGTCTGCAACTGAACAATTAATTCTTGTAAACCTAGTCTTATTTTCTCCAGACCAAAATAATCTTTGTGATATTTGCTCGAGAGCTATTCAAGTGTTTTATAATTTAATTTATTCTGTACCATGGCACTCAATAACCAGTCTGATTCCTTCAGATTATATTTATTACTTAAAGTTTTGAGAGTGCTCTCCAGTTTAACTCTAAACTGCTGTAAACCTTTGTAAGTGTGATCTGGAGATTTTAAATTAACAATGATATTCACTAGATCCAGCCTACTTTGTTCTTTATTACCATAAGTGACCTTCAACAAGTCAACTGCTTCCTTGTAAGAGTCATCTACATTGGGAAAGGCTTGTATGAGTATGTGATCATCACTTACCTGTCCTTTGAGGTAAAATAATTTAGTTACACAGGCTAGGTCACTCCTGCTTTAAAAATTGACCAAAATTCCTCCCAATTTTCTCCAGGATTAAATACAGGTAAACATAATTCTGGGAGTTTTGGCAAAGATATCTCAGAAAACCTCACTGTCTATCCATGAAAATAACACTGGCCAGAGTTAAACATAAACAGACTTATCTGAGGTTCCTGGAGTTGTCTTGTCCAGTCGCCTGATATCTCAAATTATGCAGGAAAGCACATCCAACAATTTCGCCTCCTATTTGAGAGGTGTCAGCCCAGTTTAACCTCTAGAGCACGAGAAATTCTTCCCAATATTCACTAACATTAGTGTCCAGTTCAAACAACAATGGCGAGTCTCTTCTGCACAGGCGCAGCTTCCCATTTTTTATGACAAATTTTTATTAAATACAGTATGTTACACTAATTTACATAAAAAATACACTGAATTTTTTCTGGAAAATACATTATTTTCCACATGACGGGTAGCACCCGCAAGTACGGCACTACTAATTAATTGTGGACTGTATAGATTATATTAGTTTAACTGAATGAAGGGGGGGTAGGTTGCATATGTATATGTATATAACCATCAAGGAAAAAACACTTGTATATAATACCATCACTTACCAGATATTCTCTGGTGGCCACTTGATGTAGCTGGATCACCCACAACCTATCCAATTACAACACACCTAACTGGCCAGTATCAGTTTGTTATAACTGTTATAACATCTTTTCCGATGTTGACCCGGCCGAATTATTTAATCCCAGAAGTTGCTTATACCTGTTACATAGCCAGTTATTTGGCTGTTGATAGCAGATTCTGAAGTCCCATTGTATAACTCTGATTTTATTAGGTTCTAATAGGTTAAATTACACGTAAACAACTCTGTAAGATAACTGTAAAACTGTAAACTTAAGTATTGAGCCTAAACATAAACTTACATTGTCAAATAATTTATTGCTCAAAAATGTCTCAGATTTAGAATTAAATTATTATACAACAGTTTTCCCTTTCAGAGTGTTGGCGTGTATTATAGAGAACGTTTCAATTTTAATGGTTTTCTTTCTTTTAATACCGGGGAAGACTTGTCCTGAGAAAGAATTTCGTTTTTTTTTCGTATTTGTTTTAGGTACAGTAATCAACTATGCATTTATTTTATAAATAACATTCAAGCTATCCATTCCGCTGTAAAAACAATTATTTGTTATTTATTTAGGTTACAGAGAGCCAGATAGGAATATAACGGGGTGTCGGTGACACCAGAGGAGAGGAATGAGGCTTCAACATGTGTGGAGGCTTCTGTGAGGACAGTGGAACTGTCCCTTGATCTCGTGATGGATGCTGAGCCAGAGAGGGGGCTCAGTGTGGTGGAGATGGAAGCAGATGTGCATCGGGTGGCGTCAAGTGAACGGCGTGTAGTTGAGGACAAGTATACTCGGAAACACCCAGCGGCTGCATCGGATTCTGAAGATGAGTTAACACCAGCCCAGAGGCCTGGTAAAAAGCTGTGGGTAGACATAGCGGGTGGTTCTGGGGTTGTAAAGCCTAAATCACACAATGCCAAAGGAACCAGGAAACCAGAGATTGTGGTACATGGTAAAGGTGGCAATATGGGTGAGGCTGAAAGTACAAAAGGCTAAGTCAGTCAACTCCACAAACCACCTCTCACCTTGGCCTCCAATGTATGACCATTAAAGTTAATGGACTACGTGTGGTAGCGAAGAGGCGATGGTTTGCGAGATTTATTGGTAGGTGTAAAGTGGTGTAAGAGCTTAACCTCAAAGATGTTAGAGATCTGGAGATTCCAGATCTCTGTGTGGTGCATGCAATGCCTACTGTTTGTTTTAAAAAGGGGTATGGCCCTTTTAGTGGGTACGTCATGCCCGTTTGTGTATCACTGAAGTGAGAATGGGAGAGATGGTCTTGTTCTCCATGTGAGTGGTACTTGGCAGTCCTTCCCTCTATCTTTCATATGTGTGTACGTGCCAGTTGATAGGGATGTGAGGATTGCAAATTCTTTCATTAGGGATGATTTAGTTTTTCCTTAGGTCACTGCACACCTTTCTTTTGTGTGAGTGTGGGGGGGGAGGGTTATGGAATTGTGTGGTTAGGAGAAAGGATGTGACCCCACGTGGGGCAGAGCATTATTCGCCAGTGCTGAGTGAATTGTTAAGTGATCTGCAATTTAGGGATGTTTGTTGCATGGAAGAGATGGTACCAGACCATACGTTTGCAAGGAGGGATTATGTTACTGCCTCTATCACGGGACATCTGGTTAATACCGTGACAGCTACTTTTTCTGATCATCTTTTTTATATTTTATTTAAAACATTACAATACAAGGTGGAAAGTATATTAAAGGTACACATAATGAGTTAAATCACAAATTCCCAATTCACCCTTACAAAAATGATTACAACAGACAAAAGTGTTCTGACACCCTAATACCACACACCATATACACCCAGTTATACCAGAGTTATATACCTGTGAAGGCTGAAACTTTTGACACAAGTTCACCCCCCTCCTCCCCTCCTGCCAAATATAACCATCACCAACCTGACTGCATCTTAACTTAACATTAAAGGATACATAGGAATTACACTATAATGAGTGATGCAGTAACATCTTAGACACAAAATATTAATAACAATTAAATGGGATACATGGCATTACTTAACACAATGACACCTCAACCTGGTGAAAGAAAACCCCAAAAGCTTAATTTTCTAAGAAGGTTGCAATATTGAATGTCAACTCTCAAAGGCAACTTATGTGCAGTCATAGCATGTAAACCCTATTCATGCAACATAGTATATAAATAAGACTATATTATGAAAAACATCAGAGAATACAAAGTTATAAAGTATAAAACCCAGCCATGTAGCGGCTACACGCAAAAAATTCCACATACTTCCCTAACACAGATAAAACAAAACAAAATTTTTGTGACAACTGCACCTAAACACAACTCACATTATATGACTTAAGACTGCTATGTACATAGATAACAACATAATAATATGACTTAAGACTGCTATGTACATAGATAACAACATAATAATATGACTTAAGACTGCTATGTACATAGATAACAACATAATAATATGACTTAAGACTGCTATGTACATAGATAACAACATAATAATATGACTTAAGACTGCTATGTACATAGATAACAACATAATAATATGACTTAAGACTGCTATGTACATAGATAACAACATAATAATATGACTTAAGACTGCTATGTACATAGATAACAACATAATAATATGACTTAAGACTGCTATGTACATAGATAACATAATAATAAATCTAATTTGAATGGATCACAGTTGATCAATCAGCCTTCACATATCAGGCGTTAGAGAATAATTCTCATAGTACAAGTCCAACTTGCATGTAGTCCCATCTCGCTACATACAATAATATGCATATTATCTACACATAATACTAACACACTGGACAAGCAACTGTCCATCACTTCCAATCAATATGCTGCCCTACCCTCGCTCTGCACAGTGATGTAGGCAACCCCCCCCCCCTTGAATACCTTATCCATCATCACTACTACCTTGAAGGAACAGGAGTACTATATGAATAGTGTATAGTCCATGTCACACAAAAAAACTGGCCAGCTCCACAGGTGCCAGCACCCGTGGTTCACATATTCACTCACGCATCATTCATCCAACACTCACGCAAACATTTGTTGTCATCCATTACCAGGGAGGTGACCCTGTTTTCACCCCTGACTTCCCTACCCCAGCAACACTTTCCAATCGTACCCTCCCCTCCCTCGTATATTACAAGTCTAATAAAACCTGTAACGTAAGTTGCCTATATCCCTCTGAAAAATCCTTCACCCACCCCCTCCCATAAATTTCCTTATTTCTGCATACCGTTTTATAGAACGTTACCGCTAACACCCTCCTCTTCACCTCAGTAACCTGTTTCCCCCGCAATCCCCACACTATATAGATATAATCTGCCATAATGTATCCCACAGCTCTGATTACACTTTCCTCCCAACCCCCCACGTCGAGACTTAATGCTCTCAATACAGAAATTCCTTTACCTCCTATCCTATTTATCACCCTATTTAACCACCCCTTGACACTCCTCATTCCATCACAAAAATACACTACATGAAAAGCCGACTCCTCCCTACCACATATCCCACACTCCCCCCCGTCAACGACGCGTCTATCCCGTAGAACCACACCCGACGGTAAAATGCCATGCAGAAAACGATACATGACATCCCGAACATGAGGTTGCAACCTCATCCTACTCAACCTATTCCATATACTTCCCCATGCATACATGGGGAAAATTCCCTCTACAGGCGCTACAACCCTCCCGGCTAACAATCTACACAACCTACCTATTTTAACCTTTGCTGGCTCTCGATCCCACGCCAGAGCCCTCAACACAGTTTCACACTCATGCAACTCAACTCCTGTATACATCCGTTGCAATCCGTTATGGATCCTGGCCAAACCCCCCCACCCACACTTTCCCTCATCACCTCCCTTTTAATGAAGACACATTTGACCCTCCGCTTTAAGTCCAGCAATCCCAGCCCCCCCTTACTTACAGGTAACATTACCACATCCCTTTTAATCCAATCACAGCTCGAACCCCACAAGAATTTAAAAACCTTCCTAAGTATGTTCGTTATTGCTGGCCCAGTTAATGGGAACACGGCTGCCACGTGCCATACTTTGCTATACAGTAAGATATTAATAGCAATGGCACGCTGCACAAGGGTCAAATGGTAAGGTCGCAATGCACCCAAGCGTCCCTGAATCCTTTCTACCATCCTAATCGAGTTTTCCGTGCGTGCCACAGTTAGATCGTCTGCATAAATCAGACCGCAAATTTTTAACGAATTCACCTGCCTCCCCACAACTGCACTACCCCAATCAACCCTACCGGCCCAAGCCCCTAACCCCATAACCATGGATTTATCTGAATTTACCCTCATACCAGTTGCCCCTGCGAACATTTTTACTACCCCGTCTAATGTGTCCATTGACATCCCCTCCCTGATCAGAACAGTTGTATCATCCACATACCCAATTAAAACTGGCCAAACCCTCGCAACCTCACACCCTGGTCCCTCTACGTGACACATACGCTGCTCCACCAATCTATAAAAGGGGTCCTGTATGCACGCAAACAATAATTGTGACATAGGACACCCCTGCCTAATTCCCCTACCCATTACAATCTTCTCACCCAATCGACCATTAATCTGTACCCTCGCTATTGCACCTCCATACAATGCCTCAACCCAACCCACTATTTCATCCCCAAACCCCTGACCCCTGAGGATGGCTTTTAATGCTTTCCTATCCACTCTATCGTATGCCCCTTGCCAATCGAGTGCCACCAAACCTCCCTCCCTCCCCCCCCCCTTTTGCCTCCACGAAATCCCTAAGTAACCCATGCCCCTCCACCATGGACCTCCCTGGCAAACCAAACTGAGTTTTTGATACTACACGCCCCACCACACACTTGACCCGATTTCCCAAAATCTTCGCAAACAATTTATAATCTGCGCATAACGAGATCGCCCGGTAATCCCGAAGCGTATGCTGCCCCTTACCTTTCGGTACCAATACAACGACAGCCGTTGCCTGCTTCTCACCCAGCTCACCTCTCTCCTTCATGCAATTTAATAACCTAACCAAAAAACGCCTCATTAATTCCCAATGCTGCTGATAAAACTCTGCCGGGAGTCCATCAATTCCCGGTGCTTTGCCCTTTCGCATTCCACTTAAAGCCCTCCATATTTCTCCCTCAGTTATTTCCCCACCCAGTGCTTCCCTATCACTGTTACGCAACTGACATACCACACTCCCACACACCTGTTCTAAAACCCCATCCTCTACCCCTTCTCGTTGCCAGTACTTCTCATACCACTTGTCAGCAAACGCCCCCATTCCTTCCGTAGCTTGTATGACCTGCCCCTCCCTGTACCCTCCTATCGACTCATGAACCTCCAACCATGGAATAGTCATTGCCAGCTGTCTTTGTTTCTGCCTACGCAATACGCACGATGAAGGTCTATCGCCCCATAACACCTCTTCCACCCCCGCCTGTACCCGCACCGCTTGGAACCTCTCATCCTGTACCTCACGCAGTCTCCCTTTAATTGCCATAATATCATCCATGGGATAATTGCCCGCCACCGCCCCCCTCGCACAGCAACCCCGTAATCTATCCTCCAAATAGTTAGCAAGCCCATATTTTAAAGAATTGATACGTTTCCCTTCCTTTACGTAATATTGCTTAATCCGTTCTTTAGCCACACCATCCCACCACATCACCACATCCTCTACCCCATTTATCTCTGCACTTAACCCCTCCCACAGCGTTGCAAATCCCTCTATCCCCTCCTCATCACCTAACACACTTGTATTTAATTTCCAATAACCCCTAGATATACCTGCTAGTGACTCCCACGCCACCTCTGCTACTACCGCCCGATGATCCGAATAAGCTACTTCTATTGTACGGAAAAATGTCAACCCAACCCCTTGAGATATATACAGCCTATCCAACCTAGCAGCGTAACCCCGTCTTACAAAAGTGTGTTCTACCTCCCACGCCCCTCCTCCAACTGCATCCCGCAACTGAATATCTCTCAAAAGATCTCGCAAGGCCGCCGACACGTGCCCCGCCCCTTTTGGTTCCACGTCAGCCCTCCTAATAATGCAGTTCCAGTCCCCACCAACGACGGCCACTGTAGGTAACCCACGTAAGAAGAAAACTAGTTCTTCACATACAAAATCCCTTTTTACCCTCACATCATTTTCTCCGACATAGACAAGGATGTCAGCCACAGCACCGTGTCTTCCTTTGCAGATGACACCCGAATCTGCATGACAGTGTCTTCCATTGCAGACACTGCAAGGCTCCAGGCGGACATCAACCAAATCTTTCAGTGGGCTGCAGAAAACAATATGAAGTTCAACGATGAGAAATTTCAATTACTCAGATATGGTAAACATGAGGAAATTAAATCTTCATCAGAGTACAAAACAAATTCTGGCCACAAAATAGAGCAAAACACCAACGTCAAAGACCTGGGAGTGATTATGTCGGAGGATCTCACCTTCAAGGACCATAACATTGTATCAATCGCATCTGCTAGAAAAATGACAGGATGGATAATGAGAACCTTCAAAACTAGGGAGGCCAAGCCCATGATGACACTCTTCAGGTCACTTGTTCTATCTAGGCTGGAATATTGCTGCACTCTAACAGCACCTTTCAAGGCAGGTGAAATTGCCGACCTAGAAAATGTACAGAGAACTTTCACGGCACGCATAACGGAGATAAAACACCTCAATTACTGGGAGCGCTTGAGGTTTCTAAACCTGTATTCCCTGGAACGCAGGAGGGAGAGATACATGATTATATACACCTGGAAAATCCTAGAGGGACTAGTACCGAACTTGCACACGAAAATCACTCACTACGAAAGCAAAAGACTTGGCAGACGATGCACCATCCCCCCAATGAAAAGCAGGGGTGTCACTAGCACGTTAAGAGACCATACAATAAGTGTCAGGGGCCCGAGACTGTTCAACTGCCTCCCAGCACACATAAGGGGGATTACCAACAGACCCCTGGCAGTCTTCAAGCTGGCACTGGACAAGCACCTAAAGTCAGTTCCTGATCAGCCGGGCTGTGGCTCGTACGTTGGTTTGCGTGCAGCCAGCAGCAACAGCCTGGTTGATCAGGCGCTGATCCACCAGGAGGCCTGGTCACAGACCGGGCCGCGGGGGCGTTGACCCCCGAAACTCTCTCCAGGTAAACTCCAGGTAAACACTTACAAAAGAAACCCTGTGCCCCATCCACCACCCATCCACGCACAATATTCTTCCCCCCCCTCCCCCCTCACTTCTTAGCAACACAAACGGGCTCGCCTCCCTGATCAATATCCCCACACCACCTTTCAGACGTGCAGATGGCAGAGTCATAACCTGAAACCCCTCCACCTCGAGCACTCTTCCCTCCTTGAAATTGTGTTCTTGCAGGAACACTACATCCACCCTATATTTATACAGAAACATTCGAAACCATTCCTTCTTCACACTATTACACAATCCATTGACGTTCACAGTCATACACCTAAGGCCTCTTTATAGTTTCCAACCCTTCCTCCTCTCTTCATTCATCCCAGGGCCTCCTGCCCCAGAGCCAGCACAAGGCTTCACACCATCAACCCCCCCCCCTTTTTTGCGATGCCTCTTATCATGACTACTTCGACAGTGCTCTTCCTTCCTCCCAGACCTCTGCGCCGGCGTCAGGACATCATCTGAGTCTGACGCCGCCGCTCTCTTCCTCGTGATGCCCTCTACATCCATGTTATCTTCTGAGGTTCCCTCACGATGAACCTCAACCTCCACCACGCCCCGTTCCACAGCACACGGCGACAACTCTCTCTTACTAGTTGGCCCGTCAACCCTGCTATGTTTTTTATCCTTACATTCCTCTACAGGCAACGCCGTGCCTCTCACCAGCTCAGGAACAACATCCTCTGCAGGCGGTGTCAATGTCCTTAACACTTCCTGAAGCTCTTCCTCTAGAGCCTGCACCTCCTCCTGCACTTGCACTTCTGTACTTTTCCTTTGTGTAGTAACAGATCCTTTTACATCACAGCTTACCTCACACATGCCAGTCTCCTCTTTGGAATCCTCCACCTCTTCACTCCACAAGCGCCCAGGCCCTTGCTTTCGCACTGGGCTCTCAACAGCTATCACGCTGGTAACTGGTGCTTCACCAGTTTGCGCTGGCGCCCTCCTCAGCTTCACGCACTCTGCCGCCATATGGTCGTACGCCCCACATATTCTGCACGTACGTCTCTGTCCGGCATACGATACCATAACTTGCGTCCTGAAGTCCTCCAACACGACGTAAGACGGTATGGGATGTCTCAGAGTCATCTTCAGGGAAAAGGTACCCTCCGGACGTCCCATGTAAGCACCTGCCGTCCACTTGCCCTTTTGTGCCAGATGTACGGTCCCATATGTCTCAAAAACACTCCTTACGTCAGCCTCATCTGCCTCAAATGGGACATTACGTATCTTAACCCACGTAAAGTGGCGAGATACGTCGATCAAACGCACCTTCACAGCTGGAGTAGCGTCAAGACTCACGTCTTGGAATCTCGTCACCAAAGACTCATACACGGACGTGGAATTCAATTTGACGAAGATTCTATAAGCCCCATTCAGGGCTACACCATACACCTCATCGTCCTGGATTCCATAGGTCTCCCTAATGATTGTTGGGAGTAAGACTTGCACTGAAGAGGGTGAAATCGCCCCACGAAGCAGCTCAATACCAATGGTATTTACGCGCCTCCTCACACTCAGCGCCATGTTGATACAAGGTAGCTCGCCTGAAACAGCAGAGGGGTGCAGCGCACAACCTCACTCGACCGTGGTCAGGCAGCGAATGATTTTCTGATCATCAGGCAGTTCTCACAGAGGTGGGGTGGGATGAGTTGGCGATGAGGCACAGGGATTACTGGAAATTAAATACGAGGTTTTTAATGGGCGAAGAAGTGGTTGTGGGTTTTGATGAATGGTGGGAGGCAAATAAATATGGGAGGTTGTGATGGGGGATTGGTGTGTTGGTGGGATCAGGTGGCGAAACTTGCCATCCATAAATTTTTTGTGGGGGAAGCCAAAAGTCCCAGTACCATGAAACATGAGTTAATGAAGTATTATGAGACTAGATTGCGGCAATATCATAGAGAAGGGGTGACAACCAGATTAGTGAGATTAGTGTTTGTGGATATTTCGCCTGTTCTGCGAATTCTTAACATTGTAAAAATCTCTTGTGGGTCGATGCACGCAGGGTATAAGATGAAAACCTGAAAGCTACCTGTCTGAATGTTAGCTGCCTTGGACCAAACGTCTAACATAAGCTGGGTGCCAAGGTATTGGACTAATGTAGTATGGTGGTAGAGCACTGCATACCTTGCTCCAAGGTTTGCAGGTTCAAGTCTCCTTTGGCCTGAGATTAGTGTTTGTGAATATTTTGCCTGTTCTGCAAATTCTAAACATTGTAAAAATATCTTGTGGGTTGGTGCATGCAGGGGATGAGATGAAAAGCTAAAAGCCACCTGTCTGAATGCTGGCTGCCTTGGACCAAATCGTCTAGCATTAGCTGGGCACCAAGATATTGGACCGGTGTGGTATGGTGATAGAGCACTGTATACCTTGTTCCAAGGTTTGTAGCTTCGAGTCTCCTTTGGACTGATATTAGTGTTTGTGAAAATTTTGCCTGTTCTGCGAATTCTAAACATATATATATATATATATATATATATATATATATATATATATATATATATATATATATATATATATATATATATACAGTGGTCCCTCACTTTTCGTAGTTCTCGGCAATCGTAAATTTCGCCAATCATAGGGGTATTTTCATATAAACATGGACTCGCTTTTCATAGGTTGACTCGCGAATAGTAGTTCGTCCGGGACACGTACGCACGGTGTGAGCCGGGGTGGCCTCCCTACCCAGCCAGTCTGGCATTGTTTACCAGTGAGTGAAGTTCCCCTCAAGTGCTCCTACGAAATATTTCATAATATTCCACTCATTTTAGTGCTTGCAATTACTAAATAAACTACCATGGCTCCAAAGAAAGCTCCTAGTGCCAAGCCTGTGGTAAAGAAGGTGAGAAATATGTACAGTGACAAAGTCTTCGCCATTTTCGGGAAGTGTTAAAGAGATGCCAGAAACAGAGCTCTCTCCACAGTTACTTTGCGAGACAGGACTAGAGTGACTCTCAAGGTGGTCCTAGTGGCATTAAGAAACAGAGAAGAGAAGCAACCCCAGAGAAGCAATTGGTACCTGAGGAGTTGCTGGAAGGGGATTTCCCTTCCAAACTGTAAACAATCCAATCTCTCTCCTCCTCCAGTCTCCCATACACTAAGAAGAATCTCCAATAAAGGTAAGTGTTATGCTGTTAATGTTTCATTCATCATTTCCCATTGTATTGTTTATGTACTATATGTATATTTCATGGAAAATTATTTTTTTTTGTTTTAATACTTCTGGGTGTCAGGAACGGATTAATTGTATTTACATTATTTCTTATGGGGAAAATTGATTCGCAAATCGTAAATTTCGTTTATAGTAACGGCTCCAGGAATGGATTAATTACGAAAAACGAGGGACCACTGTATATATATATATATATATATATATATATATATATATATATATATATATATATATATATATATATATATATTGAGTAAAGCAACGCATATTGCTTTACCTGCTTTTCTGTCTTCGTGTTTGGCTTCCAGTGAATTAGTCAAGAAGATAGTTCCCGAACGCTTGAGAGAAGTGGTAGGAGCTCAAGACCCCAGGTTTACTGAAGCAGTGATTCGGAGGGACACCCTTACAGACTCCTCCAGTAGAACAGCTCCTCCCAAACAGCACAAACAGTCCCACTGGGACAAACCGATCATGGAAAAAATCGCCAACACAATGCTCTCCAATGCTTCAGGAAAGGACAAAGCTCGTCTCCTGGCAGTGAAGGCACCACACTCAGGAGAATTCCTGTTAGCTGTTTCCAATTCCTCCCTGGGCACCCGTCTCGACCCGCAGGCCATTCGGATTGGTGTTGCTCATCGCCTAGCCGCCCCCATCCTCACCGAACATAGGTGTATTTGCGGCAGGGCGACAGCTGATCAATTCGGACTTCATGGTCTCGTGTGTCACACAGCAGAAGGGAAGTATGCCAGACATGAGGAGGTCAATGACATCATAAAGAGAAGCCTCGCCACAGCCGGTTGCCCAGCTCAATGGGAACCCCAAATACAGAGGTCTGATGGAAGTCCGAAGCATCCTGATGGAGCCACTATGCTGCCCTGGAAGGATGGAAAGCAGATTGCCTGGGACTACACCTGGAAGGGGGTGGAGCTGCCAGCCACAGGGAGACCCATAAGATCCGAAAATATGAAGACCTTTCCCCTGGCTATTACTTCATTCCAATAGGGTCGGAGACCCTTGGAGCAAGGGGCAAGTGTGCTCTAAAGTTCCTCAAAAAACTGGGTGAAAAGCTCATCATAGAAACCAAGGACCACAGGGCGTCCAGCTTCCTCTTTCAGAAACTCAGTGCTGCGATCTAGAGAGGAAATGCCTGCAGCATTCTGGGCACGCGGCCCACCGCAAGGGAGCTGGACGAAGTATTCGAGATGTAGCTCTGAGTTACCTATGCTGTTTTACTTTCTGTTGTATTTTTGTGAATGTTTGGCCAATGTATTTTGTCTTTAAATAAAACATACTTGAAATATAGGGGATGGTAGAAGAAAATTCTCAAAAAGCTTCAGGGAGAACCTTGAGTTTTCCCTGAAGCAAGTTTAATTTTTTCTCTTAGGATAAGGGTCCCTAAGACAGTTCCAGAGGTGGAGTGGAGAAATTTTCTCCAGGAGGGGGGTATCAGCCCCCTTCAGCCCCTTTCAGCCCCTTTCAGCCCTGAGGGGCCCAGCCCTCTCAGAAGGGGCAAGCGTCTTGTTTACTGCTACAGTGAGTAATTGATCACAGATGCCGTACGAGTATGCGACGTGGTCAAGTGACCGCTGCTCCTTGCAGTCCAGTGTTGCAGAGTGTATTTTAATAAGAGACAGTACATCTCTTACTTTAGCAGGACAATTAAGGAAAATCCTGCTCCCACTTTGTTACCATAGTAAAGATAGTGGACATTGTTGTCTATGCTTAAGACAGCAAGAATCAAACATTCTGCTTTGCTTCATCGAGGAAGTGGCAAGGAAGCAAAAGTACTAGGTCAGCTTTTCCTTTGTGCAAGGGGAGTAACGGCTTGGGGTGCTGTGGCGTCTTCAGATTACTTTTGACTCTACTGAGAGTGACACTGACGCCAGGATAACCAATAAAGAACGATCTGTGCGTTAGTGTGAACAAAGTATCTCATAAAACACAATAAACACTTAAGAGAAGTGTGATCAGCTTCTTTAGTGATAAGATTGTGAACAATAAAGACAAATCTTGTGGAACATAGTGTACCAGTGTGCGTTTTCCTAGACTATGGAAGACGTGGACATCCAAGGACACTTCAGCTTCTATCAAGTCACCGATACCTGTCGAAGGTGTGAAGAACACCATAGCTCACTCTACAAGAGCAAGGTAGGTTACGAATTTCTTGTAGTACGGGGGACTGCGCAGTTCTTGGGCCGCAAGGAGTTTGTAATCAACCTATAGTCGGCAGTTAGGTGCGGTCTTTTGAGTCCACACAAGTAAGTTTGCCAGCCATCAGTGAATGAAATATGCTGACATAACACCCCCTAGGGGTAATTTATAATCTTACAAATTATAAATGTTTACAGCCCGTTGAGAGATGACTTCGATAGCTTCTCAAGACCTCGTCTGCAGGGGCGGCTGTGCAGGCGATGAGTTGTCTTTCTAAGTACAAACTCTTTAAACTTAACTGGTAATGCCATTTCTCAACAGGTGGTACCTCCCTATATTATATATGTATGTATGTATATATATATATATATATATATATATATATATATATATATATATATATATATATATTACCAAACTGAAGGGGCAGGCCAGTTTTCGATCACATGACACATTGTCCTGCCTCAAGAGACAACACAATGTACATGGCACCTAATCCACTCAGCTATGAATCCTACAAAGATCGTGCACCCAGCAGAGCTAGGTGTTTTTCATGCTCCCAGGACACTCTTGGCACTGGTATTTTCAAGGATTAATTTCAGTCTCCTCCTGCCTCTGCAAGCAGTCTATATAGCAATGATACCACAAAACAAGTAGCACTGAAACATTTACCAAACTGTGGAGTACGTGATCTTTGTAGGATAGATGGCTGAGTGGATAAGGTGACATGTACATAGTGTCGAGGGATCCAACCTTGCCTGCTGCAGTTTGGTAAATGATTCAAAACCATTTGTATCAATGTTTCAGTGATTATACATATATATGTAGTAGGTTGGTAGACAGCAACCACCCAGGGAGGTACTACCGTCCTGCCAGGTGAGTGTAAAACTGAAGCCTGTAAATGTTTTACACGATGGTAGGATTGCTGGTGTCTTTTTTTTCTGTCTCATACACATGCAAGATTTCAGGTACGTCTTGCTACTTCTACTTACACTTAGGTCACACCACACATACATGTACAAGCATATATATATATATATATATATATATATATATATATATATATATATATATATATATATATATATATATATACACCCCTTTGGGTTTTCTTCTATTTTCTTTCTAGTTCTTGTTCTTGTTTATTTCCTCTTACCTCCATGGGGAAGCGAAACAGAATTCTTCCTCTTGCCAAATGCATTGCTCGCCTCTTTTCTTTTTTAGCTCATAAACACGCAAGAAAACAGTATGTCTTGCTAACTCTGCTGATACTTAGGTTACACTACATATACATGTACGTGTATATGATGTAAACTATGAATGTCACAAGAGGCGACTAGACTGCAGGGAGCCATGGGCTATTAACCCCTTTTCCTGAATAAATTACTAAAAATAGAAAAACTTTATAAAACTTGGATGTTTAAATGTGCATGGATGTAGTGCAGATGATAAGGAAGAGGTGCTTGTCAGTGCTATTAATGTAAAGAATATGGATATCTTAGCTCTAAGCAAAACAAAATTGAAGAGGTTAGTGGAGTTTCAGTAGGGAGAAATAAATGGGATTAGGTGAGGAGTATCTGAGAAAGTTAGAGTTAAGGAAGGTGTTGCAATAATGTTGAAAGAACAGTTATGGAAGAGGGAATATGAGTGCATAAATTCAAGGATTGCATGCATTAAAATATGAGTTGGCTGCACAAAGTGAGTTATAGTAAGAGTTTATGCACCTGAGGAAGAAAGGAGTGTAGAGGAGAGAGAAAGAAAGATCGTGGGAGATGTTAAGGGAGCGTTTGCGAAGTTTTGGACCAAGTGTGAGAATAGTTGTGGTGGGGAACATGAATGGTTAAGTAGGAGAACTGGTTAATGGGGTTGTGGTAGGTAACTTTGGGGTGAAATGTGAATGATAATAGGGAGCCTTTGACTGAACTTTGAACAGAATTGGGTTTGGTAACAGGTATTACATAATTTAAGAAACAAAGGATAAATAAGTACGTATAAGATATGATACAGGGTGCATGATATAGGGTGCAATGAGAGTAACTTGCTGGACTACGTATTGGTAGAGAAAAGACTGATGGGTAGACTTCAGGATGTACATGTTTATAAAAGGGCAACAGATATATCAAATCATTATTTAGTTGCAGCTACAGTGAGAGTAAAAGGTAAATGAGATACAAGGAAAATAACATCAGCAAGTAAGAGAAAGGCGAAGGTTAATAAATTAAAGGAAGAGGCAGTTAGGGTAAGATATAAACAACTATTTGAAGAAAGATATGCTAGTGAGAGTATAGGCACTGAATTTGAAGAGGTATTGGATGAATTTAAAAATGTAGTGTTAGACTGTTCAGCAGAAGTGTGTGGTTTCAGGGAAGTGGGAGTGGAAGGGAAGAAGAGCGATTGGTGGAATGGTGAGGTAAAGAGAGAAAAAGTTAGCATATGAGAAGTTTTGGCAAAGCAGAAGTGATACTAGGAGGAAGGAGTACATGGAGAGGAAAAAAAAAAGCTTAAGACTATCAAATGAATGTAAAAGGAGAGGAAATGAGAGAGTGGGTGAGAAGCTATTAAGGAATTTTCCTGAGAATAAGAAAAAGTTTTGAAGTGAGAGTAATAGGTTAAGAAAGCCTAGGGAATGAATGGATTTGACAGTTAAAAATAGGAGAGGAGAGTTATTAGATGGAAAGTTGGAAAAATCGCGAAAATAGAGGGATATTTTGAAGAAGTGAAAATGATGATGAAGATAGGGAAGCTGCGATTTTGTGCAATGGGCAGGGAGGCATAACATCTCGTAGGAGTGAGGAAGATCCAGTGTGAGTGTGGGGGAGGTGTGTGAGGCAGTGGGTAAAATGAAAAGGGTAAAGTGGTTGGGATTGATGGGATAACAACAGAAAAGTTGAAAGCAGGCAGGGATTTAGTTTTGGAAAGTTTGGTGCTTTTATTTAATTAATATATAAAAAAGGGCATGGTACCTACAGACTGGCAGAGAGCACGTGGAAAATTCTGGATTTTCCTAAACTCAGCGTGTGTAAATTTTAATAATACAATAACTGTGTAATAAAATATAATGCTGATTTGACCCTTTCGAGAAATTTCGAGTTAGGGTGGTGTAGAACAGCTGCTGAATGATGCCGGAAGGGAGACACCATTTTTTATTGTAGTGGGAAATTCTGCTAATAGTCCAGCGTCTTCTGAGCCAAATTGGGAGGTTTTGGCCTGAATTTGTAATTAGGAACCAGTGTTAATGATCCCTGCTGATAAACTGAGACAAAAAATTTGCCAGACCTAAAGAAATATGTGTGGATGGTGGAAGATAAGGGATACAAACATCACTCACAGGGAAGTGCACTATTAATCAGAGATAAGATAAGATTTCGTTCGGATTTTTAACCCCAGAGGGTTAGCCACCCACTATAACCCAAGAAAGTCAATGCGTCATCAAGGACTGTCTAACTTATTTCCATTGGGGTCCTCAATCTTGTTCCCCCAGAATGCGACCCTGTCATGTAGGGGGGTAATGATTGAATAGGATATAAGTGGGGAATATGGGAGTAGGGGATTATGTAGGCAGGGGAGAGGCAGGCGAGGTGGTAGGAGTGAGATGATTAGCGGAGGTAGGTAGGTAATGACAGGTCAGTGGTGACCACCACGACACTCTCATTAACTCTACACTACTCACTAACATATGCCTCGCCCATTCTTCACTCATATATAAACATAATAAAAGAATAAATAACGGTGGGCAGTGAATATTACTATTCTACTCAAACACAGTTTATTATTAAGTCTTTGTACAATAATATATTTGGGAACAGGAGAACATTAATGTGGTTTAGATAAATGGGGTGGTATACATAAGCAGTGAGACAGGGAACACAATCAACTTGACCAAAATGAATGTAACTTACAATATAGTTCAGAGGGCAGTTCATCACAGGAACTAAGCCACAGGTCCCAAGACCTACACAGCACGAGTACTGCGCCAAGCCAGTACTCTGCCCAATGCCTCCAACAGTCTCCTCCAGAGACTTCAGCAGCCTTCTCCCGAGCCCTGCACCCCAGCAGCAGCTCCGCTCGAAGTCTCTGCTCAGGAGCTCTGCACCCCAGCAGCAGCTCTGCTCCAATCTCTTGATCATGCTCTTCCTTGGGCTTTTATGGTGGTCCAAGCACCCTCCACAACCACGTGTACGACCTGACGCCTAGGTCTGACGCCGTCAAGAACAAAAGACCTCAGACGTGGGCGTGGCTACAGACGTTTGCCAAGGCAAGGTGTGACCATATAATTGGTTAAATTAGGTCTCCCCAGAGACCTCACAAGCCCAGCTGAACTACATCACAACCCACACCAGTCGACTAACACCCAGGTACCTATTTGCTGCTAGGTGAACAGGACAACAGGTATAAGGAAACGTGTCGAAATGTTTCCACCCGCCGGGAATCGAACCCAGGCTCTCCGTGTGTGAAGCAGGAGCTTTAACTACCAGGCCACCAGCCACCAGGTCACCAGGTCACCAGGCCAGTGTAGGGTCTAGGTGTCAGGCAGGTGTTGTGGTGTGATCCATCTGCAGTAGTTAAGTGGTAAGTGGTAATACGAATTTCTTTTGTGTACCTAGCAAGCCTGTCTAATCATATACAGTCCACATTGCTTTATAAGTTATCTTGTTTGGTATTAATGTTTATTATTGTCACTATTAATTTAATGTCAAGTCTAGCTTTTTGTGTGGTGATGAAGAGGGCATTGAGGGAGTTACAGTCCTGTGACCTACTGTGACTTAAGTCCCACCTATCTCACTCCAGTTACCTACCTGTAATAATTCAGGTAATACCCTGTAAACTGCATGCAGGTAATTTGCGCACATAATAATTCACAAATGAGCATACATAGTACCCTCGCATTAAGGCAAAGAGAGTGTAAAAATTATAGGGGAATAAGTCTGTCGAGTATACCTGGTAAAGTGTACGGTAGAGTTATTATTATAAAAAATAAGAGAAAGATGGAAAGCATGACAGCAAATGAACAAGGAGTCTTTAGGAAGGGTAGGGGGTGTGTGGACCATGTGTTTACAGAGAAGCATATAGGTGAACAGTATTTAGATAATTGTAAAGAGGTTTTCATTGTATTTACTGATTTGAAAGAGGCATATGGGAGGATGGATAGGAGAGCAATGTGGCACATGTAAATGTATGAAATAGAGACTTAAAAGTTTTTTCGAAAATAGTGAGGCTCAGGTTAGAATATGCAGGAGAGAGGGAGATTATTTCCCAGTAAAAGTAGGCCTTAGACAAGGATGTGTGGTGTCACCGTGGTTTAATATATTTATAGATGGGAATGTAATAGAAGTAGATGCTCGGATGTTGGCAAGAGGTGTGGGATTAGGAGATGAAGAATCTAACACAGAAGTGGGAGTTGTCACAGTTGTCTTTTGCTGATGGCACTGGGATATTCTGAAAAGAAGTTGCTGGGGATGTTGAGCGAGTTTTGTAGAGTATGTAAAAAAAGGAAAGGTGATGAGGATATGAAAAAAATAAGTAAAGAAAGATTGGAGTATGGAGGAACTGAATGTATTCAGATATCTGGAAGTGGACTTGTCAGCAGATGTGTCTATGAAAGACGAGGTGAGTCACAGAAATGATGAGAGAAAAAAATTGAGTTTAGTACTAACGAGTCTGTGGAAACAAAACATCATCCATGAAAGCAAAGGGAAAAGATTTAGGCAGCATTTAAAAGGGCCGAAGGTCTCCTTTATACCAAATTAAGTATTAATGCATTAGTGTAATGTAATAATAATTGTCTGACATAGCAACATCACGCAACCGGGATATTTTCAACTCAATTGACTAGGTCATGGGGATGATCTATTTCACTACAGGATCTCATAACATGTGATAATGCTTTTAATTCTTGCACCTCTCATCTGGCTCCAGCATTCGATTTTTTTTTTTTCATTCTTCAGCAGTAAAGATACTTGTGTTAAACATGTGTATTAATATAATCTAATATATAATATCTTATTTTCTGCAAGTACATGTACAAGGTATATAGGCCTAGCTGACATCAATGACTTACTGTACAGAAAGCCGCTTGTTATGCAGAGCTTTTCGGCAAATTAGGTCAATTTTTTCCCAGGATGCGACCCACACCAGTCGACTAACACCCAGGTACCCATTTTACTGATAGGAAACATAGATAACCGGTGTAGAAACACTCCCAATGTTTCAACCCTCGCTGGGAATGGAACCCGGACACTCTTCATGTGAAGCGAGAGTTAACTACCAGGCTCCGTGCTACTACTCCCTCAACCCTTTCTTAAACTGAAATCTTTCTTAGACAAGTAATTACAAAAATAAAAATGATGCCACTTCGGCATTTAAAAAATATTCTACAACTCTATTGCTAACCAAGAAATAAATATCTTTTTATTATTTAAACCTAATTTTTTAAGAAAATAAAAAGATAATTTTTATTTTATATAAAATTTTTAAATATTTACCAAAAAATACAATTTCTTTTATTAAATTACAAAGAATTATTAATGGTTAATATAATAGTAATTACTATTATAAATTTATTTTAATACCGTATTAAAGATTAACAAAACAAAAAATAGAGAACTTCGATATTTTATGGTTAACTATTGCATATCTTTCCCACTTTTTCGCTATTTCCGTAAAATTAGATTATATAACAAATAATAATTGACATAAAAGATCGACTTCATTTCAATAACATTAAATATTTGTAAATAAAAGAATTTCAAATCCACAGTTTTTTTTTTTTTTTTTTTGACTTTCCTGGTTAATTATTTTGAGTTGTCACAGCTGGTTCATAGACTAATTTGAGCAGTTATGACCTTGATAAAAAAAAAAAAAAATTGAAGTGTCAAGACATAATCAATGGAATTCTATTTTTCCAAAGTGTCGTGACCAATTTTTTCTTTGATAAAATGGAGGATATGGAAAATTTATAAGAGGTTACCAGTATGTACCTTAACATTACATTCATACAAGTAATCTCATTGGGAGACAACAACCATATTGTTTACCGTAGTCACCCCGTGTAGACATGTGAGAAAACTTAGCCACCCCTGGTCACTGCAGGTGGCTCCTTCGACCTCACAAGCTTACCCATATCTATCCAAGATCAGTATGAATTGGATAGCACCCGCAAGTACAGTGCTACTAATTAATTGTGGACTGTATAGATTATATTAGTTTAACTGAATGAAGGGGGGGGGTAGGTTACACTTGGATATATCCATCAAGGAAAAAGCAATTGTATATAATATCACCACTTACCAGATATTCTCTGGTGGTCACTTAATGTAGCTGGATCACCCACAACCTATCACAGAAGGAACGAGAAACGAATTTCAATTCATAAGGATTATCGACTGGACGAAGATTGGAAAACAGTGTGTGTTGTGTTCGCAAATCTGTGTTAGTTTACGCACAGATTAGCGTCATTCCTGGTGATCCTTGGACTGTGTTCAGTGCTTCAGAGCAGTGAGCCACGAGAGGGTGGCTACGGGCCCCGACTGGGGCTCTGAGCCTCACAGCTCTGCACCCAGTGTGGGCGGCTGTGAGGTCACAGGCAGCAGCTCTGCTGCTGGCTCTGTCCCCACACCTACAGTCACCATGACAGATCCAGGAGAGCGGCCTAAACGTTCCTTGGAATGCGGGGACGAGTTGGAGGACGACGTGGGGCAGGTGGGAGCCCCCACCAAGAAGGCCAAGGATGCAGTGGAGACTACTGTACCTACCAATCTGCCACTAGGTCCGTCGGCAGCCCCTACCCAAGAAGACTTGCACCCCCAGATGGCCATAGGGGTCGTGGAAGGAAGCCAGGAGGATGTAGCTCCTCAAGTGGCAAGGATGGAGCCATCCCAGGTCCCTACACCAGTTGCGTTGGCCTCCACAGTGGACGGGGACTGGTTGACTCCACGTGGAAGGAGGAGTTCCCGCTCAGCTCGGGCACAAGCAACCAGGGCCTTCAACAAATTCAAGGTTCCCAACTACGGGTTTGTAAGGTATCTGGAAGGTCTCCCCCACCTCAAGTTCCGCTGCGAGTTCACTCTCAGGAACGAGGTTCTGGTCATTCCTCGGGACGAAGACTCTTACGAGGAGTTGAAGGGGCTGGTTGTGACCCATCCCAGCATGGTGGAACTGCTTGCTTCGGAGAAGGTGTACAAGGGGGTGCTTTTACACGTCCCTGTGCCCCTCCCACTGGACCCCATTTTGGAAGTGCCCAATATTGTCAAGGCGGAGCGACTCACTGCAACGGTGAACAAGGTGCCCACCCGCCAGGTGCTGATCCACCACAAAGGTCCACTTCCCACGCACCTGGACCTTGGGGTCTGGGGAAGATTCAAGACCCGACCATACCTGTCAGGCCCAGTACAATGCTTCAACTGCCAGGGGTTCAATCATATTGCAGCCACCTGCCAGCGAGAGAAGAAGTGTGGTGTGTGCAGCAAGGCACACGACTCGAAGGACTGCATTGCAATCCTCAAACATCCACCTGGCGAAGCCCTTCGGCCAGAGCCCAAGTGTGCCAACTGCTCAAAGAGGCACCATGCCTGGAACCGGAGCTGTCCTGTGATGGTGCAGCACTGGCAGCAGGTTCGTCATCGGAACGACCCGACAGCCCCGACGCCACCCAGCCTTGGAACTGCCCAGCAACAGTCAGCATGGGCTCCAATCACGGTTCCCCGGATACCGCAGGAGGGCAATACCAGCGAGTTCCCAGCACTGGGCTCCCAGCGGTGGCATCAGAGGGCAGACACTGGTTTGCAGCAGCGCGGTCAACTGCGGCGTCAGATGGCAAGGTGGCCAAGAAGGCAGAATCATTGGGAAAAACAGCCACAGGCCAGGCACACTGCCCAGCAGGTCCCAGCTGGGCACCAACATTCCTTGCCATACGGCCAGCAGGCCTCTTCCCAAGGACAGGCCCCTACTGTGAGCGGCCAGCGTCAGGCAGAGGTTCCCCGCCAGGGGACTTGGAAGCCCATGGCCACTCATGCCGGGCCCAGGGTGCACCCAGCTTATGCTGCTGCAGTGTCGACAGCCACCCAGACATACCCAGTGACCCAGCCCCGCCTCGACGGGTCGTCCAGCTCAATGCCTGCAGAGGTAATGGTCGAATCCTTTCCGGATCGACTGAAGAAAACCATCGGGGTCATCTCAGCGCTCCTCTGTCGCCTGCTGCCGTCGGCAGAGGACAGGGGCGCCTGCAGGCAGCTCCTGTCATGGATGCTGGGCGTGGTCCTACTGGACAGGAAAGACTCAATGGAACTTCAAGCCATCATCCAGGAGTCCTTCCAGTCTGTGATGGAGGAGGCCCCGGAGTCGCCAACAACGGACGACGAGTCCCAGGCAGAGATGGAATCAGTGAGCCACCTCTGCGGCCCTTGAAGATCCTCCAGTGGAACATTTGTGGGCTGCAGCGGAAAATTCACTTAGTGATTGAAGCTGCAGTTCAGGATGAGGTTGATGTCTTCCTGTTTCAGGAGACACTCACCGATTTGTCACGTCAAATGCAGCCACGTATTCCGGGATTCTCTGCCTACCTTCAGCGCCTGGAAGGGACTGGCAGGGGCACGGCGATCTACGTCAGGACCACTATCCCTCATTCAATCTCCACTGACCCCATCGACTGTGGGGAGGGCGTAGAGGTTCAGGCTGTCACCCTACACCTGGCGGATGGACCTCTCGTGGTTTACAATATTTACAGAAGCTCTCGGTACACCCTTGACATCTCAGAGGTGGCAGCACTCGCCCCACGGGAGGGTCTTGTTGTGGCTGGGGATGTCAATGCCCACCACCCAATACTTTCTTCTGTCTCTCCTACCAACGCAGCTGGGAGGCACCTTGCGGCTGTGCTGGAGGAGGTCCCTGAGATCGCCCTCCTCAATAATGGTGAGC
The DNA here is from genome assembly GCF_038502225.1 of Cherax quadricarinatus. Classification (NCBI taxonomy): domain Eukaryota; kingdom Metazoa; phylum Arthropoda; class Malacostraca; order Decapoda; family Parastacidae; genus Cherax; species Cherax quadricarinatus. The sequence goes on from NC_091368.1 coordinate 22,296,338, forward strand.
CAACCCATCACTATGGTGGCCGCTTGGATGTCACACTCATCTCTAGGCGGTTGCTCTCGAGCGCGAGATGGGAGGTCCACCCCCGTCTCACCAGTGATCACTTTGCAGTGGTCACTACGCTGATGGTCCAGCGGTGCCCGCTCCCCACACCTACCCCCAGATGGAATCTAAAAAAGGCCGACTGGCAGTGCTTCCAGGAGGTCATTGAGCGTTGGTGGGCGGAGTCTCCCCTTCCAGAAGACCCAGATGAGGCGGCTCAAAGCTTGCAGGTGGCCTTCACATGTGCAGCTGAGGCAGCAATACCTAAGATTACAGGCAGAGGGTCATATAAACGTGACTGGTGGTTTTACAATGAGGACATCAGGGAACAGAACCACCGCATCAATGTTGTACGCAAGATGCACAGGCGTAATCCCACGGTTGAGTCCATGCGTCTGCTCAGGGAAGTGGTGCGGCATGCACGCCATGTCTCACACAGGGTCCGGCAGGCTAAATGGTTCGAGTGGTGTGCCTCCTTCAGCTACTCCTCCACCTTATCTGAGATTTGGACCAAGTTACGATTGGCCACTGGGCAGCGTCGCAGTGTGGCTCGGTTGCACCCAGACCCCGCAACGGAGGCAGAGCGTCTGGTGGACCTATTCACCTCCAGAGCGGCCATGGCTCAACTGCCTCAGGATCTCCAGGACCTCCAAGCCACCCTCCTTCCTAGAAGGGTGATGGTGATCCAAGCAGCATGCCAGGCTGGGGATGTCACGGATGAAGACTTCACCGACCAGGAGCTCCAGGCAGCCTTCACATCTCATCGAGACACTGCTCCGGGGCATGATGGTATCACCTATGGCATGATCACTCGGTCTGGCCATTCTGGACATTCAGCTGTCCTGGGAGTCATCAACCAGACTTGGCGAGCTGGCAAACTCCCTGTCGTATGGAAGGAGGCTGACATCATACCGATTCCTAAGCCTGGGGATCCTGGCAGTGTGAGACCCATCTCCCTCACCAGTTGCATCTCGAAGGTGTCTGAAAGGATGGTGTTGGAGCGCCTGAGGTGGAAGCTTGGCCCTCCTCATAAACACCTCTATGGCTTCACCAGAGGAGTGGGCACTTTCGAAAGCCTTACCACTCTACTGACCGGCATTGGGTCGGACGCCCAAGCCCACATTGTTGTCTTTCTTGACCTCGAGAAAGCTTTTGAGCTAGCCAGTGCACCTGCCATCCTCTCACTCTTGGCCCGCAGGGGGATTAAAGGCAGGCTGCTTTCATGGCTTCGTTCCTATCTCCAGGACAGGCGGGCCCGGGTACGCTTCCAGGGGCATGCCTCTTCTCTCAAGACCCTGGACAACGGCACTCCACAGGGCGGGGTGCTTAGTCCCACCCTGTTCAATGTACTGATGCACCAGCTGGTGTGCCTGCCTTTCTCCAGAGGGACCATCCTCCTCAGCTATGCCGATGACCTGGCACTTGTCGTACCTAGGAAGCGCCGGCTTTTGCAGCGTGCCCAGGAGGACCTCGATCTGCTGGCTTCCACCTGCCGTCACTTGGGACTCAAGATATCTGCAGCAAAATCCAAAGCCATGATCCTTCGCACCAAGGTGCCCAGTCAGAGGCTGCGGGTCCTGGGCATCGACCTGGAGTGGGTTCACAGTTATAGGTACCTTGGCATCTACATTGACAGGCACCTCACCTTCCAGAAACATGTGCGCCACATTAAAGAGAGGGCTCTGCAGAGGGTCAGGGCATTGAGTGCCATGGCCAACCCTAGGGTTGGGGCCAGCCTCGAGGTCATGAGGTTGTTCTACATCCAGGCAATACGTTCCCTCGTTGACTATGGGGCACTTGCTCTGGTTCACGCCAGACCCACAAACATCAAATCCCTCTGTGTCATCCAGAACACAGCTGTACGGGCCATGCTGGGGGCTCCTAGGTGGGCCAATGCAGTGGCTCTGAACCTTGAGGTGCAGCTACAGCCTCTTGAAGACAGGATCCAACTGGTAGCTGCCAGGAGGATTGCAAAGTATCTCCGACTCCCAGGGGCTGACAAACTGATGAGAGATTTACGGGTCCGCCAGGGACAGGTCATTCCACTGCATCCCGGCCGCCGATGGATGTGGTCGGTAGCAGATGCCACACAGAAGCTCTTGCCCATGACATTGCTCCAGGCGGGAGGCTGCGACAGACTGGCAGCGAACTACACGGTGCCACCCCCTTGGGCACCAGAGCTGTTTGCGGTGAGCTGGACAACCCTACCAGACAGCAAGAGGCATTGCACCCGGGACATTCTGCACCACCTTGCCTCGGCTAGCATTGTGGGTGCGGAAGGCCCAGGGTGTGTGCCATATTACACTGATGGCTCCAGAGACCCAGTGGCAGGCCGCACAGCTGCTGGGATGTTCCACAGCAATCTGACAGCAGGTTGGCGCCTCCCAGACCATTGCACCATCCTCCAGGCCGAACTCTTTGCCATCCAACAAGCTCTGCGGCATGCTCTTGCAGACCATCAGCATCCCCCCATCATCCACGTTGATTCCAAGGCAGCAATCCAAGCGCTTATGCACAGAGAGCCAAAGGACAACATACACTTAATCACATCCATCCGGGGTGACCTGCAGACTCTCATGGCCCAGGGTCGCAGGGCTACCATCAACTGGATCCCGAGCCATGTGGGTATCCCTGGCAATGATGCTGCAGATGAGGCTGCTAGGACTGCAACCCTCGAGGCACAGCCACATGCTGCGATCTCCATCAGCCTCAGCCAGATTGCGCTGTTGGCTGCTGGTGCGGCGAGGCGCCCATTCCCTGACCCTGGGGAGTCACGGAGCCTCTGTTGGTATGTCAGGGCGACCCACAGGGTGCCCCCTCCAAGTCTTCGGACACAGTCCAGGGAACTGAGGGTGCATATCCACCGCCTACGCTTAGGGTATCCCACCACTGCGCGGATTGTTGAACGGGCACGAGAGGAGCTCTGTGCCCATTGTGACCGAATGGTTCCGCAGCCCTTGGTGCACTACCTGTTAGACTGCCCGGCTACGATGCCCCTTCGCCGTAGACACTTCCCAATGACCCCAGTAGGGCAGACCCGAGAGAATGAGGCAGCACATCTTGTGTACTTAGCTGTCAGGGACTTGGAAACCTTACTTCCAGTCCTTGCATGTCATCCGCCCCCCCCCGCTGAAGTTGCTGCGAGGGCCTGCTTTGGGCCTCCATTGCACTGCACACCAGCCACTGTTAGTGCACACTAACGTTTGGTACGTCATCTGGCCATAGGGCCGGTGAGGTATCCCCCCCTCCCTTCCTGCTGAAGACCTGCCACACAGGTGCAAGTAACGATAAATGTCACTTCCCTACCCGGGGAGCCAATGCCGGGTCACCATAATGGAAGAGACCCGGGCCGGGATTACCGGCGAATCAAATAGAATAGAATAGAATAGAACCTATCACATCCCGGCCGCCGATGGATGTGGTCGGGAGCAGATGCCACACAGAAGCTCTTGCCCATGACATTGCTCCAGGCGGGAGGCTGCGACAGACTGGCAGCGAACTACACGGTGCCACCCCCTTGGGCGCCAGAGCTGTTTGCGGTGAGCTGGACAACCCTACCAGACAGCAAGAGGCATTGCACCCGGGACATTCTGCACCACCTTGCCTTGGCTAGCATTGTGGGTGTGGAAGGCCCAGGGTGTGTGCCATATTACAATGATGGCTCCAGAGACCCAGTGGCAGGCCGCACAGCTGCTGGGATGTTCCACAGCAATCTGACAGCAGGTTGGCGCCTCCCAGACCATTGCACCATCCTCCAGGCCGAACTCTTTGCCATCCAACAAGCTCTGCGGCATGCTCTTGCAGACCATCAGCATCCCCCCATCATCCACGTTGATTCCAAGGCAGCAATCCAAGCGCTTATGCACAGAGAGCCAAAGGACAACATACACTTAATCACATCCATCCGGGGTGACCTGCAGACTCTCATGGCCCAGGGTCGCAGGGCTACCATCAACTGGATCCCGAGCCATGTGGGTATCCCTGGCAATGATGCTGCAGATGAGGCTGCTAGGACTGCAACCCTCGAGGCACAGCCACATGCTGCGATCTCCATCAGCCTCAGCCAGATTGCGCTGTTGGCTGCTGGTGCGGCGAGGCGCCCATTCCCTGACCCTGGGGAGTCACGGAGCCTCTGTTGGTATGTCAGGGCGACCCACAGGGTGCCCCCTCCAAGTCTTCGGACACAGTCCAGGGAACTGAGGGTGCATATCCACCGCCTACGCTTAGGGTATCCCACCACTGCGCGGATTGTTGAACGGGCACGAGAGGAGCTCTGTGCCCATTGTGACCGAATGGTTCCACAGCCCTTGGTGCACTACCTGTTAGACTGCCCGGCTACGATGCCCCTTCGCCGTAGACACTTCCCAATGACCCCAGTAGGGCAGACCCGAGAGAATGAGGCAGCACATCTTGTGTACTTAGCTGTCAGGGACTTGGAAACCTTACTTCCAGTCCTTGCATGTCATCCGCCCCCCCCCCCGCTGAAGTTGCTGCGAGGGCCTGCTTTGGGCCTCCATTGCACTGCACACCAGCCACTGTTAGTGCACAATAACGTTTGGTACGTCATCTGGCCATAGGGCCGGTGAGGTACCCCCCCCCTTCCTGCTGAAGACCTGCCACACAGGTGCAAGTAACGATAAATGTCACTTCCCTACCCGGGGAGCCAATGCCGGGTCACCAAAATGGAAGAGACCCGGGCCGGGATTACCGGCGAATCAAATAGAAGAGAATAGAATAGAAACCTATCACACATCGACACCATGCCTAACCCTTCTAGGGTAGGGTAGGTGCCTGAGCCCGAGCCTTTAGCTCATAAGACTGTCATTCCCATTTGCCCCCTTGGGGCGGGGATGGCAGACCAAAGAGGCCTAGCTTGTGGCTAGGCCTGGGGACAGTTGGTCCCAAAGATGAGGAGGTACTTGTACCTCCTCCCATGGAAGACCTAGGTCTCAGACACTCCCTAAAGAGGGAGCCAAGGCCGGGCCACCACTTGGAAAAGGCCCGGGCCGGGAGAATACCGGCTAATCTTTAATAATAAAAATAATCCAATTACAACATTGATACCATGCCTAACCCTTCTAGGGTAGGGTAGGTGCCTGAGCCCGAGCCTTTAGCTCATAAGACTGTCATTCCCATTTGCCCCCTTGTGGCGGGGATGGCAGACCAGAGAGGCCTAGCTTGTGGCTAGGCCTGGAGACAGTTGGTCCCAAAGATGAGGAGGTACTTGTGCCTCCTCTCATGGAAGACTTAGGTCTCAGACACTCCCTAAAGAGGGTGCCAAGGCCGGGCCACCACTTGGAAAAGGCCCGGGCCGGGAGAATACCGGCTAATCTTTAATAATAATAATAATAATAATTACAACATACCTAACTGGCCAGTATCAGTTGCCATAACTAGAAGGGTTACTTAACTGTTGGTGATTGATGCTCCTTTTTCCTCCATTCACCATCTCATTTCGATGTCCTGCTACACCGACACAGTTCTTATTCCAGCAGGACGAGGTATCCGTTGGTTTGTCCCGGTTTAGAAGTCGTGACTCCATAAAAACTTCATTATTCTTGGGACAGGAACCACGAGGTCTACACGTGTTCACTTGGAGAACAGAGACTTATTTCCCATTATTTACTCATTTTACCACTTATTACAGCAGTCCCATAAATCACGTTCCCTCACTCTTCACCAGGAACATTTACAACACTTCCAATTATGAAGTGAGGTCTATATTAATCCTTAGGCTGCCGTGAACGCCAATTTCCTGGTCCCATGTTTTCCCAGCCTCTTAACTCCATTCAAAACACTGCCCCCTCCTCGATGCCCCATCTCGACCTCCCCCCTGCCCATCAGCGCAGGTGCAGAACTTCCCTGTTGGTTCTATTCCATTTTCAAATACAATTTTTGACCCATATCAACACAAACACTTATTAGGCATTATAGCTTCGGAAAATTAAAATATTTTCCTCACTGCGGCTGGACGGAGGTCGTTGTTAGACGACGTGGAGTACAATTTTCCCATCTTCACTGGCCACCTGGCTTGGGAACTCCAACACTGGTATTTACATAATCACCAATTAATTATTTCCACCTGTTAACTCCTCAGGTAGCGCTCCATCCAAAGCACACTCAAGCTTCCATGCTTCTGGTATTAACAATTTCCCTCTTATTGTAAGGTATAACATTAAGCCTATACTCTCTGGGCTAATTTATTGAGCATACTGGAATTATCAGACTTTAACAATAACAAGTATCTCTCAGTATCCCAAGTCAGCCCCAGCACATTGCTGCATATAGGCACTTCAACTGCAGGGCTATCCATATTTATTGATCCCTCAAAATGGACTAATTACTGTTCCATTCCCTCAGGGGCATCCTTGCACCTTGCATTATTTAATTAACCCCTTCATATATCCTCATTAGTTCCTCTTCAGTTGACGTCACACCCAGGAAATTGACCAAATAAGATTATTTACCCAATTACTTCGCTCAGTGGACCACCTGTGCACTTAAGGTGTGCGTTTATCGTCGCCTGAAGTAGGGACAATTTATTATTTAACTGTTGATTAATTATATTATAAGCAGTCAACAATTCTGGTGTCTTGCTCAGTTCGCAGAGCTGGGCCTTTAACTGTCCATATGCCATCCTACATAATTAGTAGGTAATTCTGGACGGTTCAGCTTCCACGGAAGTCGCACCCAGTAATGTCCAGATTCAAATTTAACATCCTTCAGGTATTGTTCCTGAGTAAAGGAATCATTTGGATTTTTCTCATTTATATTAATCTTTATGCTGTCCAGCTCCCACAAATTAGACTGGTTCAACATCATCCTCGATAGAAGAATACTTGTACTGGGTTGACCTTTTATGAGTAAGACACCGTGACTATTTACTACTTCCTCTAGTCATTATTACTACGCGGTAGTCTGCCTCATAGTTTTGGATTTATGCCCTTTATCCTGAATTATTACATCCAACACCGGCAAGGCTACCTCAGCTAGGCCATCATTATTGCCATTAGCTGCAGCCTTTACATCAGTCACTGTAGTGTCAGGGTTATTAACATTATAATTATTATCACCATTATTATAAGAATTACATACAACCTGGAGTTTACCTGGAGAGAGTTCCGGGGGTCAATGCCCCCGCGGCCCGGTCTGTGACCAGGCCACCTGGTGGATCAGAGCCTGATCAACCAGGCTGTTGCTGCTGGCTGCACGCAAACCAACGTACGAGCCACAGCCCGGCTGATCAGGAACTGACTTTAGGTGCTTGTCCAGTGCCAGCTTGAAGACTGCCAGGGGTCTGTTGGTAATCCCCCTTATGTGTGCTGGGAGGCAGTTGAACAGTCTCGGGCCCCTGACACTTATTGTATGGTCTCTTAACGTGCTAGTGACACCCCTGCTTTTCATTGGGGGGATGTTGCATCGTCTGCCAAGTCTTTTGCTTTCGTAGTGAGTGATTTTCGTGTACAACCCTGCACATAACTGTATGGTGCCTTCCCTTGTTGCAATTTGGTACCTGGAGTTTACCTGGAGAGAGTTCCGGGGGTCAACGCCCCCGCGGTCCGGTCTGTGACCAGGCCTCCTGGTGGATCAGAGCCTGATCAACCAGGCTGTTACTGCTGGCTGCACGCAATCCAACGGACGAGCCACAGCCCGGCTGGTCAGGTACCGACTTTAGATGTTTGTCGAGTGCCTGCTTGAAGACAGCCAGGGGTCTATTGGTAATTCCCCTTATGTATGCTGGGAGGCAGTTGAACAGTCTCGGGCCCCTGATACTTATTGTATTGTCTCTTAACGTGCTAGTGCTTTTCATTGGGGGGATGTTGCATCGTCTGCCGAGTGTTATGCTTTCGTTGTGAGTGATTTTCGAGTGCAAGTTCGGTACTTGTCCCTCTTGGATTTTCCAGGTCATTATTTTACATTTGTTAAATAATTCAGGTGCTATTTTTTAGCTTAAGACTATTTACTTTGTTTTATACTTAATTCTAACTATAGATTCACTACAAATCTTATGATTACAAGCATTGATCCTGATACCAATCTCTTATTTAATGACTTAAATGAATCAAACAGTTACTGTAATTACTACACTGCAGAACAATCAAAGGCACTTCTCAGTGCCAACAACAACATAACTATCTTTAACTACAATATCAGATCTTTAAGCAAGCATTACGATGACCTCATAGCATTACTAAATTCCTTACATGCCAATATGTCCATCATTACACTAACTGAAACCTGGCTAAAGCCTGATAGTACAGATGTCTATGCCATTCCTGGTTACACAGCCATACACAACTGTAGGCCAGACCAACAAGGGGGTGGTACAGCCATATACTACTCAGACCAACTAGAATGTATCACTAATACTTGCACAAGGGATGAACATGGGGAATATATAATAGCCAAATTCAAATCCAAATACCTACAAAAACCTCTCACATTGATAAACATCTACAGAGTTCCACAGTCAAACATTAGCCAATTTAGTCAAAACCTAGGAAGTATGATAACTGATGCACGCATGAACAAAGATCACTTACTACTCTCAGGTGACTTCAATATAAATCTCCTGCAAGACCAGGACCCACACGTTACTGAATTCACAAACACAATGAGTAACTGTATGTTGCTACCAACAGTAACAAAACCTACAAGAGTTACAGAGACTAGTGTTTCCCTACTTGACCACATCTGGACCAACACCATATCCCCTTTAAAATCAGGCATAATTACAGATAATACCACAGACCACTACCCGACTTTCCTCATAACAACTCTTGGTAAATTACCCCAAGACACTACTAAAGTCACCTTCAGACTTCACAATGAGGCAGCCATTAATAACTTCACAACAGCAGTAGCAAACATTGACTGGCACACTGAGCTAGAAATCTATACAGATATTGACGAATGTATTAATAATTTTCTAAAAAAGACCCAATACCTCTATAACAAGCACTGCCCTAAAAAAACTAAACAGATGACAGCTAAGAGACTGAACAGTCCCTGGCTAACACCCAGCATTCTCAAATCCATAAATACAAAACACCAATATGAAAAACAGTACAGAATGGGTCACATAACCAGAGACCAAACAAAACGTTACTCGTCAATCCTAACCAGCCTGATAAGAAGGGCAAAAAAATTGTATTATGAGAACAGATTATCCAACTTACGAGGTGATATAAAAAAGACCTGGAAAACCCTATCAGAAATTCTAGGAACAAAAAAGATATCACGAAATAGCGAAATAAAATTAGCAAAATCAGATGAACCCCAACTCCCACCAACAGAAACAGCAAACAGACTCAATGATTTCTTCTCCACTATAGGACAAAACCTTGCCAATAAAATCCCAAGCTCAGATACCCCACCAAATGACTACCTCACCGGCAACTACCCGAACACACTGTTCCTAGCTCCGACTAACCCATACGAAGTCTCCCTTATTATCAACACACTAAAAAACAAGGCAGGAGATTTAAATACCTTACCACCCTTTATATACAAAAAAGTGTCACAAGTGCTATCACCAATCATTGCAACACTCTTTAACAAATCCATTGAATCCTCCACCTTCCCTACAGTACTCAAAATAGCAAGGGTCACCCCGATCCACAAAGGAGGAGACCAAACAGAGTTGAATAACTATAGGCCAATATCCAACTTACACCCTCTCTCAAAAATCTTCGAAAAATTAATTCATAAACGAATCTACTCCTACCTTATCTCCCAAAACATACTCAACCCCTGCCAATTTGGATTCAGGCCTAATAAAAATACTAATGATGCTATTATACACATGCTAGAACATATATACACTGCAATAGAGAAAAAAGAAGTCCCACTGGGGATCTTCATTGACTTACGTAAAGCTTTTGATACAGTTGACCATGACTTGCTCCACGTAAAATTGTCACACTATGGTATAAGAGGGCACTCCCTCAACTACCTCAAGTCATACCTCAGCAACAGAAGCCAATATGTGTATGCAAATTGGGCAAACTCCTCTGCACAACCAATTACAGTTGGTGTCCCACAGGGAAGTGTCCTTGGCCCTCTTCTCTTTCTCCTATACATAAATGACCTACCAAATGCTTCGCAATTACTCAAACCCACACTATTTGCAGATGACACTACATACGTCTTCTCCCACCCGAGCCCAGTCACGCTAGCCAATACTGTAAATACCGAATTACAGAAAATATCTACCTGGATGAGAACTAACAAACTTACACTAAACATTGACAAAACCTACTTCATTCAGTTTGGTAACAGAGCTACAGATGTCCCTCTTAACATAATGATAAACGGATCACCTATCACAAAGCTAACAGAGGGAAAATTCTTAGGAATCCACCTTGATAATAGACTCAAATTTCATACACATATACAACAAATTTCTAAGAAAATTTCCAAGACTGTAGGCATACTATCGAAGATACGGTACTATGCTCCACAGTCAGCCCTCCTGGCCCTATATCACTCTCTTATTTACCCCTATCTCACCTATGGAATTTGTGCATGGGGCTCAACAACAAGTAACCATCTCAGACCACTAATTACCCAACAAAAGGCTGCAGTTAGAATGATAACAAATTCTCACTATAGGCAGCACACTCCACCAATATTCAATACACTAAACCTCCTCACCATACAAAACATCCATACTTACTACTGCACCTATTACATACATAGAACACTTAACTCTGATATTAACCCTCCCCTCAAACATCTCCTTGCCAACCTCAACAGAACACATGACCATAACACAAGGCACAGATCACTCTTTGATGTTCCTCGTGTCCATCTCACACTATGTAAAAACTCAATGCACATAAAAGGCCCTAAAATCTGGAATTCATTACCTGTAAATATAAAAGAAACACTACCTGTTTATAAATTCAAGTCTCTTCTCAAAGATCACTTACTCACCCAAAACCAAATAAATACTGAATAACTGAACCTTATAAATTGTATATCTTAAATGTTTCTCACAATTATATCACATAAATGTTAAACCTAAAACCCAATCTAACTTTATTATTTTTTAAATACACTACCTAACAGAATACTCCGTTCTACTGAATGTACAACAATGCATACAACCATATGACCTGTCTTTGTAATACTCACTTGTGCTTTATAGTAACCTGTTTACATTAATGTTTTATCACTGATTTCATCATTGCTTAGTTAATCTTAAGTTAATTTTAAGCCAGCCCGTAATGCTATGCATAGTATAAGTGGCTTTGGCATACTGCTCTTACTTGTATTTGTTGTACCTCTGTATGTGTGCTCAAATTTTTAAATAAATAAATAAATAAATAAATAAATGTATCTCTCCCTCATGATTCACCTCATCTTTCATCGACCCATCTGCTGACACGTCCACTCCCACTTTTAATTTATATCTTTTACATACCCTACCAAATTCACCCATCAACCTCTGCAACCTCTCTTCAGAATCTCACAAGAGCACAGTGTCATCAGGAAAAAGCAACTGTGACAACTCCCACTTTGTGTTTGATTCTTTATCTTTTAACTCCACACCTCTTGCCAAGACCCCTCACATTCACTTCTCTTACAACCCTATTACCTGGAGAGTTTACCTGGAGAGAGTTCCGGGGGTCAACGCCCCCGCGGCCCGGTCTGAGACCAGGCCTCCTGGTGGATCAGAGCCTGATCAACCAGGCTGTTGCTGCTGGCTGCACGCAAACCAACATACGAGCCACAGCCCGGCTGATCCGGAACTGACTTTAGGTGCTTGTCCAGTGCCAGCTTGAAGACTGCCAGGGGTCTGTTGGTAATCCCCCTTATGTGTGCTGGGAGGCAGTTGAACAGTCTCGGGCCCCTGACACTTATTGTATGGTCTCTTAACGTGCTAGTGACACCCCTGAAAGTTCTCTGTACATTTTCTAGGTCGGCAATTTCACCTGCCTTGAAAGGTGCTGTTAGTGTGCAGCAATATTCCAGCCTATCTATAAATATATTGAACAACCATAGTGACATCACTCATCCTTGTCTAAGGCCTACTTTTACTGGGAAATAATCTCCCCCTCTCCTAGAAACTCTAACCTGAGCCTCATTATCCTCGTACAAACTCTTCACTGCTTTCAGTAACCTACCTCCTATACCATACACCTGCAACACCTGCCACACTGCCCCACAATCATCCCTGTCATACGCCTTTTCCAAATTCATCAAAGCAACAAAAACCTCTTCAGTCTTATCTAAATACTGTTCACCTATATGTTTCACTGTAAACGCTTGGTCTATACATACTCTACATTTCCTTCTTGTACATTTGCTATCCTACTCTCCATCTTACTGTTAATTCTTTCAATAATAACTCTACCATACACTTTACCAGGTATACTCAACAGACATCTCCCTATAATTTTTGTACTCTCTTTTGTCCCATTTGCCTTTATACAAAGGAACTATGCATGCTTACTGACAGTCCCTCGGTACCTTACCCATTTCCATACATTTATTAAATAATAGCACCAACCACTCCAAAACCATATCCCCACCTGCTTCTAACATTTCTATCTTTATCCCTTCAATCCCGGCTGCCTTACCCCCTTTCATTTTACCCACTGCCTCACGAACTTCCCCCACACTCACAACTGGCTCTTCTTCACTCCTACAAGATGTTATCCTACCAAAACGATTGAACACTTGCCGTAAGTCATCCTCGGTTGCCTCAAAGGGTGTATTACGGAGTTTCACCTAAGAATATCGTTCAGACACATCCACCAGGTGCACTTTGACATTTACATTCAGCTAGTCACGACATCTTGAAGGAAATATAAACGCTTGAGATCTGTTTGTGACTTGATAAGCATACTGCATGGGCGAAACGTTGTCAATAAAGGATCATATTATACTGTTTAAGTGTTTATATTTCCCCGATGTCTTCAAATGTATCAATATTACAACCCAGGCACAATAAGGCTTATTATCCTGGGTTTAAAGGGGAGCAAGGAGCAGTGCAAACACAGCTGAATGACTTTGAAATACATTTTCCTTCAAGAGCAATAGTGATTATTTACACGGATGTACACTATATGCAGTTGAAAAATGTATATGTACAACACGGTTTAGTGAAAGGCCAAGAACACAGCCTGGAGACAGAATGGACAACCGTGCTCAAACAGCTTTACAATGACAAGGGTAGACCGGTGGGTAGTGACCACAGCACCTCCACGATTGCCAGACCCATCTTTCCATTGGCTGAACTTGGGGTACTGATCAAACGATGGGGCCCCATCATTCGACCCTATTACTGGTTCGCTGGTTGGGGAGATAGCCTTTCAATGAGGGTGTGTACATTATCCAAATAAAGGTTACTACTCTTTGCATGCCACACCCTCACCCCGAGAGGGCTAAGGAATAGGCTCCAACCGTGCCACCATGGCACCTTAATATGGGACTGCCTTTCCTCTCAACCATCCAACTCTTAGAGCTCAGCTTTATTCATGACATAAAACCAAACCCTAAACTAAGGGTGAGACGGCAGACAGTAGGGCTAACATAGCTCCAAGATACGGGCGGACGGTAGCCCGTATCCCCTCACTAAAAAAAAAAAAAACACTACAATAAATACCCATTATATATAAAAGGGGGAAAAAAGAGCGTGCCTGGTTACCACAAGTCTCTAACACATCCTAATCTAATGCAAATAAAATTTAGACTCGTGACAAAGTGTCTGCCAACTTATTTTCTTTGCCAGGGATATGTTTTACCCTGATATTTTATGGTTGCAGCCTGAGGGTCCCTCTCATGATTCTTGTGTTGTGATTCTTCATATTCTGGAGATAAATTAGAAGGTTGTAGTCGGTCTAGACTGCGATCACCTGCGAAGTCTGGCTCACATATATATTGAAGTGCTCCAAGGCCAGTACCAGCACGAGGGCTTTTTCAATTGTTGACTAGGCCCTCTGGTGCGGCTGGAGCTTCGCTGTGAAGAAGGTCACAGGCTGCAACCCCTTGTCACATTTTGCAACAGTACTACCCCAACCCCAGACTCACAAGCATCAACCTGTAATGAGAAAGGTTTGGAGAAGTCTGGATACAAAAGAATGGGTGCAGTACACAATAGTCTTTTTGCTTTTGTAAAAGCATTTTGACATTCTGGGGTCCAATTAAAGGGAACTTTGTGACTGGTAAGAGAGGTAAGAGGGGCTACAATATCTGAATTTTTTTTACAGAATTTTCAGTAAAATCCTATCATGCCTAGGAAACGTTGAAGAGATTTCCTATCATGAGGAACTGGATAATCTTTAATCGGAAGAACGTTAGCAAATTTAGGGGCAACTTTGCCACTACCTACTTCATGGCCAAGGAAGCTGACAGTAGCCTGGTCAAAGGAAGACTTAGATAAATTACCAGATAAGTGGGAACCCTGGAAGGTCTCAAAGAGAGCCTTAAGCCTAAACACGTGTTGATCCCAAGATTCCACTACTATGTCATCTAGGTAAACTGCCGTGCCTTCAAGTCCTTTAATAGCCTGATGGATAAGTTTCTGGAATGAAGAGGGAGAGTTTATCATTCCGAAAGGGGTAACTGTATATTGATAATGACCTCCTAGAATTACAAAGATAGAGATTTCCTTCACCTTATCCATCAAAGGTACATGATAGTAACCTTTAAGGAGATCTAACTTGGACACAAAAGTAGCCTTACCCACAAAGTCGATTAAGTCATCCAGACGAGGAAGAGGGTAAGCATCTGTAACTGACCTCGTTCACCCTATGGTAGTCTGTACACATACGATAACCTCCATCATCTTTTTTAACAAGGATGCACGGTGAAGCCCATGGACTAGATGACTCCTCCACTAACCCATGCTCTAACAGAAATTCTACCTCCTGCTGAAGTACATTTTCTTGGCACATCCGAAAAAAATATCAGGGTATGACTGCAGAAGTGCAGTTAGACTTGTACTTGAATCTTAGATAGCCCCACCATTAAAGGGCTAGGGTCCTTGAAAAGGACAGAATTTGGAAGCTTGACATTAATTTCAGAAATAAAGTGCAAAGAGTCAGTCATCCTCAGAGGCAGAGGACAGAGTCATTACTGGACTTTATCTGGTGTATTAAAAGCTTCAATTTGATTAATGTGGTAAGTTTTAGTTTTTGAGGTCTTGTCAAGGGGAGACACCACATAATTTACATCAGATTATTTTCAATTTGCATAGGTCCCTTAAATCTCCTTGTCTCCTGGATGGAAGGAGTGGAATTGTGAATTTCTGTCATACATCTGTTTCATCCTATTTTGAGCTGCCTTAAGTTAGCCTTGGCCAACTGACGTGCCACATGCAACCTTGAAGAAGGGTTGGAGAGTGTTGAACAAACGTCTTCTGCCATCCATCCTTCCTTGAGCACCCGAAGAGGACCTCGTACATTGTACCCAAAGATCAGCTCAAACGAACTATACCCGGTAGACCCCTGCACAGTTTCTCTTATTGAAAACAGCAACAAAGGTCACTGGTTTTTAACGTCATGGTTTTTAACGTCTTATGGAATCTTTCCGAGGCACCTTGGGACTGAGGATGATAGGCAGTGGATAAGTTGTGGATTATCCCTAACCTAGTTAATGCTTCCCTAAATGCTTTGACAGTGAAGTTAGTACCTTGATCACTTGAAAGAGATTGAGGAATGCCAAAACAAGAGATATATTTGGTTAAAGCTTTGAGAATGGCTTTAGTATTAATTGCTTCTGGGTATCTAGTTACTCTATCCATAATGGTAAATAAGACCTGATTTCCAGGCTTGGACTTAGGTAGTGGACTTACACAATCTATATTTAATTCTGCAAAAGGTTCTCCATCAGCAGGTGTAGGCTGGAGAGGTGCAGGTTTAATGGAATGTCCAGGTTTCCCTACTTGCTGACATTCTCGGCAACAGCGGATATGATTCTTCACATCCTGCCTTAATTTGGCCAAAATAGAATTCTTTTGTGATTCTATATAATGTTTTAGTAATTCCTAGGTGACCTCCTAATGAAGTATTATGAGCTATATTCAATATTTGAGGTCTAAACTTTGTTGGAACCACTATCCTATCTAACTGTTGCCTACCCTCTATCTCCTTACTAGTCTCAGTGCAGAGCAAATAGTTGTTTTTAAGTTAATATTTTACAGGACAATCCGACAAGGATTTGTCCATGGCTGCCTGAAAAGAAAAATTCAATGAAGGGTCCTTTTGTTGTTGGTCTTGTAAGACAGTCCCTCGGGCATGGAAACAGAGATATCTGGCAATCCTGCATCCCTGGAACAGGAAGGCTTGATCTGGGTCTGTTCACTAAATTTACCAGGCTCTGGCCCGTTTTCCTCGTAAAACAAATTGGCTATTCTGAGAGAAGAGTCGTCCAAGGATAGGTCAGCATTCTCGCCAGACAACCCTTGGGATGTTGCCCGAGTTATGGACAACACCGGAGAAGAATTAATCATTATGGATTCAGGACATGCACTACAAGTGGTAATGTTATTACCCAGTAATAACATAATATCTTTCATAGGAAATCCTCCGGATACACTTACAGTCAAATATCCCGTGTAATATCTGCACTCTATATAGATTCTATGCAAGGGGACAGAAAAAATGGCTTCTCCAAAAGACTCGAGCAAAACAGAGGATTGTAATGAAGTGTGTTCAGAAAGGGGAAGTACTCCCTTTCTTACTAGGGAGCAATATGTTCCAGTATCCCCAAAGGTTATGACTTCATTTTTCTTTGAGTCTTCCTGAAGGGATATACGACTCGTGCAATAATAAGGGGCCATCCCTTTCTCTACTTCTTTCAGGGTCATGTACTAGGGACATTATAAAGTTTCCCTAATGGTTTGGGTTTATTTGGGCAGTTTGGGCGGATGTGATCTGCCTTATTGCAAAAAAAAAAAAAAAAAAAAAATAGCCGACAGGCTTGACCTTAGCTCCCTGCTGACGTTGTAACTGGTGTCGCTCTGGATACTGTTGTCGAGATACACCATGTTGAGTGGTTTTTCACTCACCAGGTTGACCTTGAGTTGAGTAGACTCACCAGGTGACTTAGTTGGCTGACGTAGACGTTCTCCTTCCTGCTGGCACTTCATCCTCCAATGTTGACGATCTCTGCTCATGCCAGACTGTTAAAGAGAGATGGGACCGCTCGGACAAGGAGCGGTTGGTTTCGAAGGTATCAGCCAATCTGGCTGCCTCCAGTGCAGTGGGTAAGACACGGTCCTGCAGAAAGACTCTAACCCATGGTCCCACAGACTCCAGCAGGTTATCTACCAAGATGAGCTGAACTAGCTCATCGAAGGTTGCAACACCACTTGCTTCATACCAACTGGTAAAAGCTTTGGTTTGCTGTCTAACAAAATCCACCAGGGATTGACCAAGCTGTCGTCTGCCTAACTTGAATAACTTCCTATACTTAGCAGGAATGCATTGATATGCTCCAAGGACTGTTGTCTTCACCACTTGGTAATTACAAAACTCAGTGTCATTTAACACTGATGAAAATTCCTGTGCCTTACCAAGAAAAGCTGCATGCGCCAAAGACGCCCAGTGCAGTTCCGGCCACCTCAAGGCTCGAACCTGATTTTTCCAAGTTTCGAAAAATTGTTCAGGTCCTGCCTCATTGAAACAAGGAACCAGCTGTACCGCTTTTTGTAAACTAAAGTCATTTACAACTTGAGAAAACTGCCTCCTTTCTTTTTCTCTATCAGATTCTTCCCTGGCATATAAGTACTGTTCCCTAGTCTGCTCGAGATTGATTTTGGCCAACTCAAGTGCGAACGTAGCAGATTCACCTTCAGACAAAACTGTTGCACGAGACTGACGATTTTGCTCAGTTGATGTATCATTTTCCTCTTGCGAGAACATCGAGGTTTTGTTCCTGACTCCCGTAGAGGGAGGAGTTTGATGTGCCATCTCCTCTTTTCGAAGTTTGATACCTATAAGAATACGAAGCTGTGCAGCTGTGAGAGTGCGTTCGTAATCAATGTCAGTGGAATGAGCAATTTGCCAACAATGCTGTACAGAAAATTTAGACAAGTTTAATGAAGTGTATTCAGACGCTAGACGTCTGACTCGTCTAGGTGGCATACCCCAACGTAACACACTATTTGCAATACATGCTCAGCTATGCACAGTATGACCACAGAATATGCACATACAATAACAAAGCTGATATGCAATAGCAAAGCCGACTGCAAAATATTCACATTTCAGCAAGATTGACCATAGCAAAGCAAGCACATTGAACAAGCCAATAGCAAGCTATCAATGATCATACAATAGCAGGCTGACCATAAAATGCAAGGCTGACACACAAAGTTTCGTAAAGCATTGGCAAAGCTAACACAATGCCAGACAGCAAGCTATACAATGTTCCTGCTTCAGCTTCACCCTAGGCTCAACTTCTGCTCTAAGTCCAACTCCAGCTCCTGGACAGCCCCCCATATTACAACCCAGGCACAATAAGGCCTGTTATCCTTGGTGTAGAGGGGAGCATGAAGCAGAACAAACACAACTGAATGACTTTGAAATATATTTTCCTTCACCAAGAGCAATAGTGATTATTTACAAGTATATACAGTTGGAAATGTATGTGTACAGCACAGTTTAGTGAAAGGCCAAGAACACAGCCTGGAGACAGAATGGACAACCATGCTCAACCAGCTCTACAATCGAAATGACAAGGGTGGACTGGTGGGTGGTGACCACAACACCTCCACAATTGCCAGACCGATCTTTTCATTGGCTGAACCTGGGCACTCATCGAACGATGGGGCCCCTATGCTATACCCTAGTACTGGCTCGCTGGTTGGGGAGATAACCTTTCACTGAGGGTGTGTACATGCGCCAAATAAAGGTTACGTACTCTTTTCATGCCACAGACAATGACCACTTCATACACCTCAGCCAATAACTTGAACTATCGTTGGGCCCCATTCGTGGCTACACCATAGAGATCTTCACCCGCTATGCCATATGTTTCTCGAATGATGTTGGGAAGTAGGACGTTTGTTACATCCGTAGTGACAACTCCTTTCAGCAATTCAATCCCTACTGTGTTGACACTTTTTCTCAACCCCATGGCCATTATGCTCACGGACAACCAATCGGAAATGCAAGAGCACTAATAGCACGTCCATCAAAGCAGCTGTATAGGCGGCAAATATCTTACGAATTCATGAGAGACACTTGCTAGTTCACTGTTCAGGGTGATGAGGGTGATGCCCTTATTATTGTAATGTTTTAAAGTTATCAGAGTGATTGACACCATGACCAGCCCTTCTAGGGTAGGGTAGGTACCTGAGCTCGAGCTTGCAGCTCACAAGCCTGCCATTCCCATTAGCCCCCTTGGGGCAGGGTTGGCAGACCAGAGAGGCCTAGTTTCTCCCTATGAGCCCCATGAGGGCGGGAAATGTGGCTAGGCCTGGGACAGTTGGTGTAGACAGCCTGTACTGTCTGCACAGACAGCCCATGCTGTCTGCCAGCTTAGTTCATATTTTGTGCCATGCTGGTGCTGCCACCTATAGGCCTTGCCACTTCAGTATGCCCAGACTTGCCTCTGTCTCACTCTGGCGACACCCTTCACTCAGTCAAGAAGTGTCCTCTCTCGTGGGATGGCCCTCCCGGGCCATGGGCACAACACACAAGCCTGTGTATCCACCACGACTTAACAATAAAGTAAGAAGCCTCCGAAGATGTATCATTTACACCCCTCTACTGGAACCCCAAACAAACTCGCTATAAATGGTGGGAAGCAGTGGTCGCAGCAGTTGTGTTTGCCCGGAGAGAGGAAGGAAGGAATGAAGTCATCTTCACTTCATCTCATGCAAGAAGCATCCGTCTCTCAACGAGTTATCCTGAAGTCGTGTCTGCACATTTGAGCATCCAGACACAGGTACAAGCAGGATCCAGCCGAAATTTACCGAATTTCTTCGAGAATTGTAAGTGGTGTCCCAGTGATCCCATGCTACAGCATCCCATGCTGTTTCTCAAGTCACGTGTTCAGCGTCACTTGTATGTTGCTGTTGTTGTTCAGCTCAGCACAGCTGTTTCAGCAAGCCAGAGGTGAGTTTTGTGGTGATTTCTGCGTCCAGTGTGAGCTTCTCCACGTGTTTGTGGGTGGAGGAGGAGGAGTAAGTGGCCATTCCTCACCTTGCCCATTCTCGCCCTACTCACGCTCACCTGTCTACCATACACTCACCACTGCCCACTCCCTCTGCTGTGTTTTCTGCTGTTTTTCGTGTGAATTCGTCACCAGTGCTGTGTATCCGAGTGCCCGAGGTCACTCGAAGCCATGTGGATCAGCATGCCACATAGATCAGCATGCCACGTGGATCTACGAGCCATGTGAGTTACCGAGCCAGATGTCCCAGGCCTCATGCTGTGGTCTGCTGCCTGCATCACATTGACGTCACCGACGATGCTGCCCAACTTCATGACATCATGATGTCTGCCTGACGTCACCTCGAGATGTCTGCTGACGTCACAGTGCTGCTGACTTCACCTCGCAACATCACATGATGTCACATCGAGTGTTTCTAGTAATTATTTCAGTATTGTCGAGAAGATTGAGAGAAGATATATGTCGTGTGTTAATTAATTCCTCTCAGTGTTCTCACATGTTAGTGTACCGCATGTACTGTGGGTGTGTGTAGTTTCCGTGTGTCCAGTGAGGTCTGTGGTCAGACCTGAGTAGCACCACTGTGTTAAGTCACCTGATGTGACCAGTGCGTTTGACAGTTATCAGTCAGCTCTCAGCCCGGGCCCATTTGTACAGAAAACTCTTATGCTCGTTGCTCGTGATGTTCTGCAGAATCGTACCTGCTACGATTCCCATCGAGATTTGTTTCACTTCACCTCCAGACCTTCAGAATGCAGTTATATGTAGAGAAACAAGTCTGGGGACGCTTAGACTAACCTCTGCTATAACTCCAACTGCTGAGAAAATGACATTCGTCAAGCCGCAGTTAGCGCTGTGGGCAGGCGCTGTGTCAGCCTCGTGTCACAAGCTTCAGTGAGCAGCCTGCACAAAGAAGATGTCACTTTGACTGCTAGCTCTCTCACTGCAGTCTGGTGTATGATGTTACGACTCCCAGATGTTTCGCCCAATCGTCTCCACCATGACTCGCTCCACGCTCACCGGCAGTGACAGCCCAGCAACAGTACCAGTCGAGAAGTGTCCTCCTGAGTCGCTTGCCAGAAGTCCTGCCTAGTTGCCGAGTTTTGTCGACGCCTCACTCGAGGGCACCAGCATGTCGTGCCCCAGGTTGAGTGAAAACCTGCAGCGACTCCTATGATGACTGCTTCACCGTTCCAGAGAAGACCGTACCATGTTACGTCACAGCTCAGCCGCAGCGATGTCTCCCATGTTGCAGTATCTGTCCAGACGCAGGAAGGCGTGCAGTGATGCCCTTCGACGCTCACTGCCTATGACCACGATGTTTAAGAACATAAGAACATAAGAACGAAGGAACACTGCAGAAGGCCTACTGGCCCATGCGAGGCAGGTCCAAGTCTCCTACCGGCTTAAGCCAATGCACCCAACCTAGTCAGGTCAGGTCACATTGACTTAAGGGAGGAACACGGCAACCGACCTGGTAGCACAAGCTATCAGGTCTAACTCACACCCACCCACATCCACTCATGTATTTATCCAACCTATTTTTAAAGCTACACAACGTTCTGGCCTCTATAACGGTACTTGGAAGTTTGTTCCACTCATCCACAACTCTATTACCAAACCAGTACTTTCCTATATCCTTCCTGAATCTGAATTTTTCCAACTTAAAACCATTGCTGCGAGTCCTGTCTAGGCTAGATATTTTCAGCACACTATTTACATCCCCTTTATTTATTCCTGTCTTCCATTTATACACCTCAATCATATCCCCCCTAATTCTACGTCTTTCTAGAGAGTGCAGATTCAGGGCCCTTAGTCTATCCTCATAGGGAAGGTTTCTGATACATGGGATCAACTTTGTCATCCTCCTTTGTACATTTTCCAGAGAATTTATATCCATTCTGTAATAAGGTGACCAAAACTGTGCAGCATAATCTAAATGAGGCCTAACCAAGGATGTATAGAGTTGAAGAACAACCTGAGGACTCCTATTATTTATGCTTCTTGATATGAAGCCAAGGATTCTATTAGCTTTATTGCGAACACTTATGCACTGTTGTCTTGGTTTCAGATTACTGCTAACCAGAACTCCTAAATCTTTTTCGCAATCCGTAATATTAAGATCTACATTATTTAGTTTATATGTGGCATGGTTATTGTCCTGTCCAACATTTAGAACTTTGCATTTGTCTATATTAAACTGCATCTGCCACTTCTCCGACCACTGCATCAGTCTATTCAAATCTTCCTGGAGTGCTCGAATGTCCTCGTCAGAATGAATTCGACGGCCTATTTTGGTGTCATCGGCAAACTTGCCGATGTCGCTCTTTATGCCCTCATCTATGTCGTTTATGTAGATTGTGAACAGCAGGGGGCCCAACACTGACCCCTGTGGAACACCGCTCGTGACACTTCCCCACTCTGATTTCTCCCCATTTATGCAAACTCTCTGCTGCCTATTTGTCAACCATGCCTCTATCCAGGAAAAAATTTCTCCTCCTATTCCATGTGCTTTAATTTTCCTCAATAGTCTCTGATGTGGGACCCTGTCAAAAGCCTTACTGAAGTCCATATACACAATATCATATTCATTACCATGATCTACCTCCTCAAATACCTTAGTGAAAAAAGTTAATAAATTCGTAAGGCAGGAACGCCCCTTTGTAAAACCATGCTGAGATTCGTTGATTAATTTATGCTTTTCAAGGTGGCTACGAACTGCCTCGGCAATTATTGATTCCATAAATTTTCCCACTATGGAGGTTAGGCTTATTGGTCTATAGTTCGAAGCTAAGGACCTGTCACCTGTTTTAAAAATAGGTATCACATTTGCCATTTTCCACTTATCTGGCACCATGCCAGTTTGTAGTGATATGTTGAAAAGATTAGCCAAAGGTGTGCTAAGCTCCTCTTTACATTCCTTTAGAACCCTTGCATACAGTTCATCAGGGCCTGGGGATTTGTTAGGTTTTAATTTATCTATTTGCCTAAGGACCATGTCACTTGTGACCCTAATAGTACACAGTTTATTATCGTCCTGTTCTACATAATTTATCATTACTGGAATATCGCTGGTATCCTCCTGTGTAAAAACTGAGAGGAAGTATGTGTTAAAAATTCTACACATTTCCTTATCACTGTCAGTGAGCTGACCCGAGGAACTTTTGAGTGGGCCTATCTTGTCCCTGATCTTACTTCTGTATACCTGAAAGAATCCTTTTGGGTTAGTCTTCGATTCTCTTGCAACTTTAACCTCATAATCTCTTTTTGCTTTTCTAATTCCCTTTTTTATTTCTCTCTTTAACTGAATATATCGATTTCTCAATTGCCCCTCTCCTCTTTTGATTTGCCTATATATGCCTCTCTTTTGACCAATCAGATATTTTAATCTATTGTTCATCCATTTAGGATCATTTTTGTTTGATCTGATTTCCCTATTTGGAACATAATTTGACTGAGCAGCTAGAACTATGCCCTGGAAAGCATCATATCGGCAACCATCACCACCTACCTGACCCTTAGTCAGGTCATTCCAGTTCAGCCCACCTAAGTAATTTTTCAGTCCTGTGAAATCAGCCAAGCGAAAGTCAGGGACGGAGACTTGATTGCCATTATTAGGGGAATTCCATGATATATTAAAACTGAGTGATTTGTGATCACTTTCCCCAAGCTCATCATTAACCTCAAGATTATTAATTAGTGTTTCCCTACTGGCAAGAACCAAGTCAAGGAGGTTATTTCCCCTAGTTGGCTCTGTCACAAACTGTTTTAAAAAACAATCCTGGATCGTATCAAGAAAGTCACCTGACTCTAAATTTCCTGTCAAATTGCTCCAGTCAATCTGTCTATAGTTGAAATCTCCCATTAGCACAACATTTTCGTATGTAGATGCCTTACGAATTTCGTCCCATAGAAGTTTACTGCACTCCCTATCAAGATTTGGGGCCCTGTAAATCACACCCAAAATTAGTTTTTCTCGGCCCTCGAGAAGCTGTAACCAAACAGATTCAGGGGCTGACGCTTCTAATTTAATATCTTGTCTAACACAACAATTTAAATTGTCTCTGACATACATCGCTACTCCACCACCTTTCCTGTTGACCCTGTCAGTGTGGAATAATTTATAGCCTTGTATGTGACATTCAGAGGGCATCTCTCTATCTTTCAGATTGAGCCAGGTCTCTGTTATAGCAATAATATTTATGTCTCCTGCACTTGCAATTAATCTTAGCTCATCTATCTTATTTCTTACACTCCTGCTATTAGTATAGTAAACCTTAAGGGAGCTAGTCCCTTGCTGCCCTCTGCTGTCCCCCTTTGTTTGCTGACCTGATCTATTGTCTTTATTTATAACTTCATGCTGAATGCCTTTTATACATTTACTGTTTCCAACCCAAGTGTTGCAACCTGCTTGTTTCCCACACACACCCATACCTCTATCTTCCATCAGTTTAAAATCATAGGCATTTCACCAATGGCCTTCTCAATCGAGTCTGCAAGTGCTACCACCCCAGCCCCAGAGAGATGTACCCCATCCCTTGCATACATATCATGTTTGCCATAAAAGTTGTTCCAGTTGTCAATGAATGGGATTGCAAGTTCCTTGCAGTATCTGTCTAGCCAGCAATTTACACCAATTGCCCTAGACAACCATTCATTTCCTACTCCCCTTCTAGGCAAGATGCTACATATGATTGGGATCCCTCCCTTAGACTTAATGAAATCTATAGCTGACCTGTACTTATCTAGCAGCTCTTCTCTCCTACCCTTCCCAATATCATTTCCACCAGCACTGAGACAGATAATGGGCTTGCTCCCATTACCTGACATGATATTATCCAGCCTGTTGACAATGTCCCCAACACCAGCTCCAGGGAAGCACACTCTATCTCTCATCTTCTTATTCCTATTACAAAAAGCACGGTCAATGTATCTTACCTGAGAGTCACCAACCACAAGAATGCGCTTACCTCCATTAGCAGGGGCAGTAGTACCCTTACCTTCACTGGCCACTGAAGTACATTCATCCTGAAGAACAGAGAAGCGATTTCCTGCCTTCAGATCTTCACTCTTAACTTTCCTTACTCTGATGCGCCTTCCATTACTGTGAACTACTCGCCACTTGTAGCAGGTGCTGGGCTGCACCTCACTGCTGATAGCCGTTGCTGCCTCCCCAACTACAGCCTCCTCACAGCGAGAGACAGACTGCACCTCGCTGCTAGAAGCCTCATTCCCCACAACTCCAGCCACCTCACACTCTCTCCCAGACCCATTGAGGTGGACCTTCAGCCTCCTAATCTCCTCCTGGAGAAGCAAACCTCCTCCTTCAACTCTCCAACCTCAATTTTTAAAACACTGCAGAAGCAAGCCATGCTTTGTAACCGTCCACACTACTCCCCAAGGCAGCTCAGGGTCTGTGACCTCACGTGACGACTGACCACTGACCCTACATATTTTTTTCTTCCCTCCCTGTAGGAAGTTTTTTTTTCCATGTCCATATGTATATATATGTTTTTTATTTTGTGTTCTGTGCCCTGTTCCTACGAGAGACCGAGTTTTTTTTACCACAAGTATTGTCGCGTCTGGACGATGCGCGGTAGGTGGTCGAGCATATGTAGACAGCCTGTACTGTCTGCACAGACAGCCCGTGCTGTCTGCCAGCTTAGTTCATATTTCGTGCCAGACTTGCCTCTGTCTCACTCTGGCGACACCCTTCACTCAGTCAAGAAGTGTCTTCTCTCGTGGGATGGCCCTCCTGGGCCATGGGCACAACACACAAGCCTGTGTACCCACCACGACTTAACAATAAAGTAAGAAGCCTCCGTTAAAGGCATTTGATGCAACTGGCAGTTTACTTAGTGTTGATGCGACAGAAATGTAGTATGAATCAAAACAACTTGCCACTACAGTGGTCTCGTGGCATACCTCGTTATCGATATTTAGTGCTATGTTTGATCTATCTACGGGTATATTGCTATACCCCAACTGTTTTGTTCATTCGCTGCCTG
>NC_091369.1:0-35000 GCF_038502225.1 Cherax quadricarinatus
ATATCCCTCCAAACTGCCAATATCCCAAACCCCTCCTTTAGAGTGCAGGCATTGTACTTCCCATTTCCAGGACTCAAGTCCGGTTATATAAAATAAACGGTTTCCCTGAATCCCTTCACTAAATATTACCCTGCTCACATTCCAACAGCTCGTCAGGTCCCAAATATCATTTGTCTCCATTCACTCCTATCTAACATGCTCACACACGCTTACTGGAAGTCCAAACCCCTCGCCCACAACACCTCCTTTACCCCCTCCCTCCAACCTTACCGAGGACGACCCCTACCCCGCCTGCCTTCCCCTACAGATTTATACACTCTCCATAAAATTATAGCTTCAAATCTAATAGTGAGTTAGTGTATAACTTTGATATGATGCTTATGATTTAGGTAACACTATTTTGTGATACTGCCAGGCTAGTATGCCTCACCCCACTACAGTATTATTAAGATACTGATAAGCACTATATTCAGTTAATTTTCACACTATCTGCACACTGTTGGCAAGCCAGTTTGAAATGACAAATGAACAAATATATTTAAAAACCTCAATTATAATTTTTTTTTACATTACTACTTCAACCTTACAAAATTTCAATAAACTGTTTCCTGAGGTAGTAACCTTGTTCCAGTGGCCTAGCTAGTGTTTGCCTCTTCCGACTCTTACAGGTGCTCTTCAACTTATGATGGGGTTACGTTCCGATGAACCCATCATAAGTTGAAAATATTGCAAGATGAATATATGATACAAGTAAATAAATAATTACTGTCATTGAATAAGTAAATAAATAATTACTGTAACTAATTACCAGTATTGAAAAGTAAATGAATACAAGTTTATCCTATCAATAAAGGTATAGTACTGTACAGTACCAAAAAAAAAAAGTTTGGCACCATTATAGAGCCAAAATATCGTAAGTTGAACCATTGTAGTACACTACCACTGGTGACTGACTTCAGCTGGGAGTCAAACACAGATGATTACACACCAGTTAAGTAGCAAAACACCTAAAGTTCATGTTCTTAGTTGGACTTTCATGCCTTATTTGAATAGGTTCATATTCTTGATGTGTGGGATGCCTCATGGATTGATATCCTCTCATGTACATTCTGTGAATGGCACCCTCAGTGGCTCAACATGCCAAGCTAAATTTGAACTGCAGAACAAACATCTTTGATCAGATAGTCTTCCTTACAGTTTGTTTAGCATGCAAAAGATAGATATATACAGTCAATCTGAGTTACAGGGCTGGCCAGTCTTCTTGGTAGTTAAAAGTTTTAATCTGATTTTATTACAGTACAACCTTGCTGGAGGCACTGAATAACCCTTATGAGTTTGGCACTTCCTTGTGAATACAAGTCGGTCGTCTCCCACCGAGGTAGGGTGACCCAAAAAAGAAAGAAAATCCCCAAAAAGAAAATGCTTTCATCATTCAACACTTTCACCACACTCACACATAATCACTGTTTTTGCAGAGGTGCTCAGAATACAACAGTTTAGAAGCATATACGTATAAAGATACACAACATATCCCTCCAAACTGACAATATCCCAAACCCCTCCTTTAAAGTGCAGGCATTGTACTTCCCATTTCCAGGACTCAAGTCCGACTATATGAAAATAACCGGTTTCCCTGAATCCCTTCACTAAATATTACCCTGCTCACACTCCAACAGATCGTCAGGTCCCAAGTACCATTCGTCTCCATTCACTCCTATCTAACACGCTCACGCACGCTTGCTGGAAGTCCAAGCCCCTTGCCCACAAAACCTCCTTTACCCCCTCTCTCCAACCCTTTCGAGGACGACCCCTACCTTGCCTTCCTTCCCCTATAGATTTATATGCTTTCCATGTCATTCTACTTTGATCCATTCTCTCTAAATGACCAAACCACCTCAATAACCCCTCTTCTGCCCTCTGACTAATATTTTTATTAACTCCACACCTTTTCCTAATTTCCACACTCCGAATTTTCTGCATAATATTTACACCACACATTGCCCTTAAACAGGACATCTCCACTGCCTCCAACCGTCTCCTCGCTGCTGCATTTACCACCCAAGCTTCACACCCATATAAGAGTGTTGGTACTACTATACTTTCATACATTCCCTTCTTTGCCTCCATAGATAACGTTTTTTGACTCCACATATACCTCAATGCACCACTCACCTTTTTTCCCTCATCAATTCTATGATTAACCTCATCCTTCATAAATCCATCCGCCGACACGTCAACTCCCAAGTATCTGAAAATATTTACTTCTTCCATACTCCTCCTCCCCAATTTGATATCCAATTTTTCTTTATCTAAATCATTTGATACCCTCATCACCTTACTCTTTTCTATGTTCACTTTCAACTTTCTACCTTTACACACATTCCCAAACTCATCCACTAACCTTTGTAATTTTTCTTTAGAATCTCCCATAAGCACAGTATCATCAGCAAAGAGTAACTGTGTTAATTCCCATTTTGAATTTGATTCCCCATAATTTAATCCCACCCCTCTCCCGAACACCCTAGCATTTACTTCTTTTACAACCCCATCTATAAATATATTAAACAACCATGGTGACATTGCACATCCCTGTCTAAGACCTACTTTTACCGGGAAGTAGTCTCCCTCTCTTCTACACACCCTAACCTGAGCCTCACTATCCTCATAAAAACTCTTTACAGCATTTAGTAACTTACCACCTATTCCATATACTTGCAACATCTGCCACATTGCTCCCCTATCCACTATCATATGCCTTTTCTAAATCCATAAATGCAATAAAAACTTCCCTACCTTTATCTAAATACTGTTCACATATATGCTTCAATGTAAACACTTGATCTACACATCCCCTACCCACTCTGAAACCTCCTTGCTCATCCGCAATCCTACATTCTGTCTTACCTCTAATTCTTTCAATTATAACCCTACCATACACTTTTCCTGGTATACTCAATAAACTTATTCCTCTATAATTTTTACAATCTCTTTTGTCCCCTTTCCCTTTATATAAAGGGACTATACATGCTCTCCGCCAATCCCTAGGTACCTTCCCCTCTTTCATACATTCATTAAACAAAAGTACCACCTACTCCAACACTATATCCCCTCCTGCTTTTAACATTTCTGTCATGATCCCATCAGTTCCAGCTGCTTTACCCCCTTTCTTTCTACGTAATGCCTCACGTACCTCCCCCACACTTACATTCTGCTCTTCTTCACTCCTAAAAGATGGTATACCTCCCTGACCAGTGCATGAAATTACCACCTCCCTTTCTTCCTCAACATTTAAAAGTTCCTCAAAATATTCTCGCCATCTACCTAATACCTCCCTCTCCCCATCTACTAATTAACACTGCTGGCATAAAGATAATAGATGCTGTTGAAATGGCTGAAGAATGGGTTCAACTATCTTCCAATCTAATGAAATCTACAACTGTACAAGAATCCGCCATACTAAATTTTGCCTCTTTTACTACTGAGCCCCATTACTGTTCATTTCCCATGAAATAACTTACTTCAGTAATATCAACGTGTCCATCTATGGCAGCCAGGGGTAAATAATGTATATTGCGAGGGAAAAGTTCAACAGATAGGAGTAGTGAGGGAGTGTAAAGTAACAATAGTTTCATTGCCGGCTACTTGTTAAGGTAGGGTAAGTCCAGCTCCCGCTATTCCCCCCCCCCTTTTTTCCCCCTCCCCGAAAGTGATAGTTTGATTGCCGGCTGCTTGTTAAGGTAGGGTCAGTCTAGCTCCCGCTATCCCTTCCCCTCCCTCTTCCCCCTCCCCCCCGAAAGGTGACGTGTGGGGCTCCGGTCAAACAGTAAATCACTCGACTCACAGCTCCCAACACTTCTGTAAGTACACGCCTGATCATATTTTAGTGGACTTATTGGTTGAAAGCTTCACTTTTGACCAATAATTAACTTAGTCCTTTCAGTCTTTATCTGTTAAATGTTTTAATAATCACCACATCTTTTAGGTATTGTACTTATCATGGAGAGTGATTTCTTAAGCAGTGGGTAATCTGTCTCTCTTTACAGCTTGGAATGACAGAGAGGGTCACCTGCCAATCAACGAGAAGAATAGGAGGAGATGGACTAACGTCCTGAGACGTCCCATGTTTAATCTACTTGCCAACGCAGGACCTAACCCCTCAACATAGCAATGGTAACGAACCTGTTTTCCTGTCATCTGAAGTAATTACTCACGGCCATACTCTGTGAAGAACGAGCCGGTGGTGGTCACCAACACCTGCTACCCCCCCCACATCAGCAATGGCTACGATTTCAACAACACGCAGTGTCACCAACACCTGACATCCCATTACCACGATATACCTATATTACCGTTGAGTTCAAATGTAATTTTTTTTTCATTTCATTTTTCATTTTTCTTTCAATTAGGATACCCATTCATGTTTTATTGTTTTACATTTTCCGTTTCTAAATAATAAGGTGTTTATCATTGTCTGTTATTATTTCTTTTTCTATTCATTAATTTTCCTGAGGAGGAGCCAGCCTTGGTAATACTGACTGAAGTTGTTACAGGGCTGAGTAAGCCTTCACATATATATTAACATGTTTCAAAACTTACAGCCTTGCTGCTACATTTTCTCCTGCAATTCTTAATTGCTTTCGTTCGTGAACTGAATGCAAGTTCATTATGTAAGCTGCTGGAGCCTATGGTTAACAGGTAATCTCTGCATTCATTCCCTTATCAATTAACTTCTTCACTTTGCCATTTTTTCCCACTTATCACTTATCTTTCAAATTTCGGAAATCTTTATGCTCCATGTCTGTCCTCTCCTTCCCTTCAAAAGGTTTTCTTATTCTACTTCAGACTTGCATTTCTTTCTTGACTGTTTTCTATCCCAGTTTTTACTTTTTGTACACACTGACAAGGTAAGCTGCTGTCTTTCAAAAGTTTTTTCAATAGTGTTTGTCAAGAGACTGTCAGTACATTCACTACCTGCAGCTATCATCAATATTGCTACTATGGCCACCTTATCTGTGGTCATCTTTAATTCTCACAATGTACTGTAATCAATCTGGCCTTTTGAGTCTTTCCATCAACTCCTGCTTCAAATACAGTACGTGCTTAATTGCATCTTTGGTAGACAGTATATTTTCTCCTGCTGGGTCCCCTAGGAATTCTGTGAAATAAACTTGTAGACTTCTTTATTTGTCCTATAGTGTGAAACTTTACTATCTCCATCTCCCACAAACAAATGCCCTTTTTTAGATTACAATATTACCAGCATGTTAGACTGCTATCAGTGTTGTTGGTCTAAGACAACAATCAAAAAGCTGTTTTCTACAAACATTGTCAGCACTTTTGGGAAGAGTCATCTTTCATATGGACTAGTACTTTGTCCACAATTAATTTAACTGCAGTGAATTTGTATTCCTCATTCTACCTTTGTACATACCCTAAAAACTTTGCCAAATTATCACTTGTGATATCAGTCCTCCTGCCCTCCTTTACCTAGTAACACTGAATAACTCTTCATTAGTTCAGTGCTTTATTTGAATGTAGTACAGTATAACAATTTAATAAACTGAACATTTTTTTAATTAAATAATACAAATAATAAATCCACAAAATATATGTACATTACATCAGAAGTTGCTTAAAAAAAAAAAAGTAATCATCTCTAGGTACACACTTAAGCATAGTAAGACTTACAGCTCTTAATCCTGTTACTGAAGATATATTAACAATATTTCCTTTGGTTTCCAGTATATGAGGCAAGGCCAACTTCATCATAAGGAACACTGATCGGGTATTAATGTTCATCTGACGATCATAGTCCTCCATACTAATAGTCTCAATTCCACCTACAATAAGGCTTCCTGAAACAAGAAACAAATATTTCAAGGTGCTCAAAAAAGTCAATAGTGTGTGAAGTGTGGTTAATTAATTATCTATATTTCTCCTTTTCTTAACAAAACTTACTCTAATTATTTTACACTTTAACCCTTGCACTGTCCAGACCCCTGACGTGAAACATACCCTCAATATCCAAAAATTTAACCCCCCAAAATTCTTTTTTCTTCTGAAATTGTAGATCATTTTTTTCTGAAGGTAATGACACCAAAAGTACAAAATTTGATAGAAAACTCATGGAATTATGCAGGTGCAAATTTAACAGTCTCAGAGCAATTTATACACACTTTCCATTTTGAATTCTTATTCAAACTAAAATAGATTTACTCTATTCCTTGGGTAATAAAATATAACCTGGAAAGAGTGTTCATGGCTTACAGCATCCCAATAATTAAAAGCCCATAAAACAGACTGGAGTTATGGGGGAGGCTTACCCATCCTCTGGAATTTATTACTTTTTTCATTAACACATCGGCATCTCCCACCAAGGCAGGGTGACCCGAAAAAGAAAAACTTTCACCATCATTCACTACATCACTGTCTAGTGAGAGGTGCGCTTACACTACAGTTATAAAACTGCAACATTAACACCCCTCCCTACTGTATATACTATAATACAAACAAGTCGATAAATAAGGTATGTGCAACACCTGGTTATCTTTACTAGACAAGTTTTGCCTGAACAGCAGGCTTTCTCAATGCAAATAACAAAAAGGCACAATACCATGACTGGAACAATACACAAATAACCCGCACATAGGAAAGAGGAGTTTGCGACGGTGTTTCGGTCCGACTTGGACCATTTACAAAATTACACTGTGTCACACTGACTTTGTAAATGGTCCAAGTCGGACTGAAATGTCATCGCAAGCTCCTCTCTCCTATGTGCGGATTATCTGTGTATTTTTCAGTGTAATACAGGGACATAATGATGAAGACTTATAGTAGCAGTCATAGTTGGGCAGGACCCCAGTGTTGGAAGTACGTCATTCCTATAAGGTGGGCCAAACGTTAGCAATAAAATTGAAGACATCCTCTGTACCAAGATTCCATGATCTGACTATGTCAAACAGGTATCACCTGGAAGATTTTATCCCAAACCTGCCCACCGAAATCACTTCATATGAAAGTACGAGTCTTGTCAGACAGTGCAAAATACCCCAGTGAAAACTAGATGTGGGACGAGTCCACCGAGACAACCCAGTTAGTGTAAAGGCAACAAGACTAATACCCTTTTTTTATGTATATAAGAAATTATCAACAAATGCCTAGCTATCTTCAAAAAGGGAACTTATCTTAAAGTCATCCCCAATCATCCAGGCTGTGGTGCATGTGTTGGTTTGCTTGTTGATGGGACCAACAGCCTGGTTGACCAGGTCAGTAACTGGTAAGCTTAATCTGAAACCAGGCTGCAGGGGCAATAACCCTTGAAACCGACTACAGGTAATTTACAGAGAACTTATAATTCTGCTCTGATGATACTTGTCTGACACACAAACCACCATGAAATCTTGATACAGAAAACATTTTCAACAATTTTATTGCTAATCTCTGGCCCATCTTATAGATCTGACCCACTATTACTAGTGTGTCCTGCACACTTGTAACCACATCTACAACTACTGAAACTCTCCACGTCTACCACTGGCTACACTAAGTCTGGTGTGCAGATGAAACATCTCTCCAGTGAAAATACTAAGGTATTATATATGTATTATTCACAAATAATGTAAATACTGGGTTCAGATAAATTTGCTAAGACCGGTAATTAAACTAAAGCAACTTCTGGACTAAAATATTAAACCTAGGCAGCAAAATCCCAAATGCCCATGACCAAGCAACATATTACCTCACTGTTAGCTACCTAACCCCAATTAATCCCACATAAGCAGCTTCAATAAAAAATTAAAAACACACACAGGAAACAGAGCTAATGTACAGTAAACTCTTGATATAACTGGCTTTTTAAAATAATGGACAAAATCCACTGGGTAAACTGTACTTCTGACTTATTTATTTTCAATGTTTATTGCAAAATAACTGTAAATCATACATGTACACAGTACTAAATTAGGTATACAATACTTTATTAATTCTTGTGCTATTTTTTTAACATTATTCTGATTAAACACCTAGACAATCCCCCTTTACTAGTAAATTATATTAAGCATGATTTATTGTACCACCATTCATTACAAGAAAGCTGCCCATGTGTTATTACCTACCACTGAAACACTATTCAACAAATTAATAAAAACCTAAATGTTCAGATGCATACTTTTAGCAAGTTAGTGCACTGACAAACTTACCCTAATAAATAATAATAATAAGTTTATTTCTTTGTAAAGATTACAATGTGTAATTACAATTTTGATTTGCTAAGTACAAAGATAGCCACTATCATGCCGAGGCATTTCAAGCAAACTAATCCTAATACATAGTAACTGATTAAAGCTAGATAAGATAATAGTACATAGTAATTATTACTTAAAACTAAACATAGAATAGTGGTTAGCTGTTTTACAATCTTGTTTGGACTTAATCTTATGTACTCACCTAATTGTACTCACCTAATTGTGGTTGCAGGGGTCGAGACTCAGCTCCTGGCCCCGCCTCTTCACTGATCGCTACTGGGTCCTCTCTCTCTCTGCTTCCCGAGCTTTGTCATACCTCTTCTTAAAACTATGTATGGTTCCTGCCTCCACTACTTCACTTGCTAGGCTATTCCACTTGCTGACAACTCTATGACTGAAGAAATACTTCCTAACGTCCCTGTGACTCGTCTGAGTCTTCAGGTTCCAGTTGTGACCCCTTGTCCCTGTGTCCCCTCTCTGGAACATCCTATCTCTGTCCACCTTGTCTATCCCCCGCAGTATCTTGTATGTCGTTATCATGTCTCCCCTGACCCTTCTGTCCTCCAGTGTCGTCAGTCCGATTTCCCTTAACCTTTCCTCGTACGACATTCCCTTGAGCTCTGGGACTAGCCTTGTTGCAAACCTTTGTACTTTCTCTAACTTCTTGACGTGCTTGACTAGGTGTGGGTTCCAGACTGGTGCTGCATACTCCAGTATGGGCCTAACATACACAGTGTACAGTGTCTTGAACGATTCCTTATTAAAGTATCGGAACGCTATTCTCAGGTTTGCCAGGTGCCCGTATGCTGCAGCGGTTATTTGGTTGATGTGTGCCTCCGGTGATGTGCTCGGTGTTATGGTCACCCCAAGGTCTTTCTCCCTGAGTGAGGTCTGTAGTCTTTGTCCACCTAGCCTATACTCTGTCTGCGGTCTTCTTTGCCCCTCCCCAATCTTCATGACTTTGCATTTGGCTGGATTAAATTCGAGAAGCCAGTTACTGGACCACATGTCCAGCCTGTCCAGGTCTCTTTGCAGTCCTGCCTCATCCTCGTCCAATTTAATTCTTCATCAACTTCACGTCATCTGCGAACAGAGACACTTCAGAGTCTATTCCTTCCATCATGTCGTTCACATATATCAAAAATAGCACTGGTCCTAGAACTGACCCCTGTGGGACCCCGCTCGTAACAGGCGCCCACTGTGATACCTCTTCACATACCATGACTCGTTGCTGCCTCCCTGTCAGGTATTCCCTTATCCACTGCAGTGCCCTCCCTTTTACATGCGCCTGATCCTCCAGCTTCTGCACTAATCTCTTGTGGGGAACTGTGTCAAAGGCCTTCCTGCAGTCTAGGAAAACGCAATCTACCCACCCCTCTCTCTCGTGTCTTACTTCTGTTACCTTGTCATAAAACTCCAGGAGGTTTGTGATACAAGATTTGCCTTCCATGAACCCATGCTGGTTTTCATTTATAATCTTGTTTCTTTCCAGGTATTCGGCCACTCTCCTCCTGATAATCTTCTCCATGACTTTGCACACAATACATGTCAGAGACACAGGTCTGTAGTTTAGTGCCTCGTTTCTGTTTCCTTTCTTAAATATGGGGACTACATTAGCTGTCTTCCATTTCTCAGGTAGTTGCCCAGTTTCAAGGGATGTGTTGAAGATTGTGGTTAGAGGCACTCACAGCATCTCTGCTCCTTCTCTAAGGACCCATGGGGAGATGTTGTCAGGTCCCATCGCCTTTGAGGTGTCAAGGTCACTTAAGAGCTTCTTCACCTTCTCCTCAGTTGTTCGTATGTCATCCAACACTTGTTGGTATATTCCCTCTTGATGTTCCCTTCTGTGCTGTCTTCCCACAGCCCTTCCTGTCTCTACTGTAAAAACTTCCTTAAATCTCCTGTTCAGCTCCTCACATACCTCCTGATCATTTCTTGTGAGTTCTCCTTCTGTCCTTAATCTGATCACCTGGTCTTTGACTGTTGTCTTCCTCCTGATGTGGCTATACAACAGTTTCGGGTCAGTCTTGATTCTCGATGCTATGTCATTTTCATACTGTCGCTGGGCCTCCCTCCTTACCTGTGCGTACTCATTCCTGGCTCTGCGACTGATCTCCCTATTTTCGTGTGTTCTCTGCCTTCTGTACTTTTTCCATTCTCTATTGCACTTTGTTTTTGCCTCCTCACACCGTCGGGTAAACCAGGGGCTCGTTCTGGTCTTCCCGTTGTTACTGTTGCCCTTGGGAATAAACCTTTCCACTGCCTCCTTGCATTTTGTTGTTACGTATTCCATCATTTCATTTACTGGCTTTCCTGCCAGTTCTCTGTTCCACTGGACCTCCCGCAGGAAGTTCTTCAACCCTATGTAGTCCCCTCTTTTATAGTCAGGCTTTTCCCATTCAACTCCTGTTATTCTCTCCACTTGCAGCTCTACTATGTATTCAAAGCACAGAACCACGTGGTCGCTAGCTCCTAGGGGACTCTCATACTTGATGTCCTCAATGTCTGAGCTGCCCAGGGTGAACACAAGGTCCAATCTTGCTGGTTCATCCTCCCCTCTCACTCTGGTAGTGTCCTTAACATGTTGGTGCATGAGGTTTTCCAGCACCACGTCCAACATCCTGGCTCTCCATGTTTCGGGACCCCCATGTGGCTCCAGGTTTTCCCAGTCAATCTCCCTGTGGTTGAAATCCCCCATAACCAGCAACTTTGCTCTGCTGGAGTGAGCTCTTCTTGCCACCTCAGCAAGTGTGTCCACCATTGCTCTGTTGCTCTCTTCATATTCCTCTCTTGGCCTCCTGCAGTTCTGTGGTGGATTATACATCACTGCAATGACCACTTTGTGTTCCCCAGACTGAAGTGTATCTGCTATGTAGTCTCTTTCTCCCATCTCATCTATGTATACTTAATCTTATGTATACTACTTAGTACACAATCTAATTTACAAGGAATGGTGCAGGTGGTAATATTTTATGGAATGGCAGAATTAAAAGCCAGGAGGTCACATGATAAAACTAGCCAGTAGATGTTTGGTTGATTTGGTTAACCCTTTCAGAGTTTCTGACGCACTAGAACAGCTTACGCACCAGGGTTTTTGACATACTAGTACGCCTAAATTCTAGCGCCCTCAAATCTAGTTAGAGAAAGCTGGTAGGCCTACATATGAAAGAATGAGTCTATGTGGTCAGTGTGCACAGTATAAAAAAAATCCTGCAGCACACAGTGCGTAACGAGAAAAAAACTGACTGTTTTTGGTTTGCACTGTATTTTTGTATGGTATTTATGATGGTATTCTAGTTTTCCTGGTATCATTTTATAGAATGGAAGACATATTACAGAAATTGAGATGATTTTGATTGGTTTTACAATGAAAAGTACCTTGAAATTGAGCTCAAAGTAGCAGAAATCTTCGATTTTTGCCAAAGTTCAAAAGTAAACAAATCATACTATGCGTCCAATACACGTCAACTGGTGAGTCTAATATTCTTTCGCAAGTGCGCTGATATTATTTATACCATTTCTACACTAATGCAGTAGTCTGCATAACAGTAGATCTTCTGTTTTTTGTGAGAATAAAAATTCAAAGTGGAAAGCAAAAGAATGTAATGTAAGAGGGGCGTGGGGACGTGACTAATGAACAGAGGAAATGTTATTTTAGTGCCAGGAATGTCTTTCTTGTTTATTCTGGACCCTATTTGGAAATTGGCATCTTTTGAAATTTGTGTGAAATTGGCAAAATTGCTAAATTCTGACCACTTTATTGGATAGTTGAAATCAGTAAGTGGGTGGTTTCTTGTACTCATGCAAACTTAAAGGGTACAATCTTGTCCATAAAATGAATCAGCCATTAAATACTGAAGCCATTCAGAAAAGGCAGATTCATATATTTGAATGTGATTTAAGTTATAAAAATTTTACAAATAAAATCATCTAATGTGCCCCTACACACTTCAATTTCACTCTCCACCATGATCGAAGTAGGCAGCACCTTTTGAAGCCAAAGAGCAGAGACTTTTGAAAGTCATCAGTCTCATTCCAGGAATCTTGGAATGGGCACCTGAACATGACACTAGTTGCATGAATCTTGCTCTAGTTACCATATACTAGCATTAAAAATTTGAAGAAAATGGAAATGAAAAATGGGAAATGAAAAAAAATAGGCAACCACTTATAGGTCCCGCCTTCAAGGATACCCAGTAATACAGAAATAATAATAAACAGCTCATAAAAGTGAGTTTTTTGTGATCTTCCAATAGTGTAAAGAACAAAAAGGCACAATATCATGACTGCAACAATACACAAATAACTCTCACATAGAGAGAAGCTTACGACAACATTTCAAAATTGAGACACATGTACAACATCTGGGTATCTTTATTGTAGACGTTTTGCCATCCAGTGGCTTTTATCAATACAGATTCTAGGACATTTTGAAGACAGTAGAACTATATACAAAAGATGAGGTAATCTACAACTTACCCATCCCTTTGCGTACGACCTACTTCCACTGAGGATTCCCACATACCAGTAGCTATGCCCTCGTCTGCTACCCGTCCCTTTCCACCTGACGTTAGTATATAAGCACCAACCTCCTTGCCTGCACTACAGAATCTTCACGACTATGGTGCTCTTCACACAAACTCCAAGGCTGAGGGACTGATTACCTCATCTTTTGTATATAGTTCTACTGTCTTCAAATTATGTCCTAGAATCTGTATTGATAAAACCACTGGATGGCAAAATGTCTACAATAAAGATACCCAGAAGTTGCACATGTGTCTCAATTTTCATCTTGTCGGTATTGTATACCATTCTTGTACGACAATGTTTCAGTCCAAGTCGGACCAAAACGTCATCGTAAGCTCCTCTCTCCTAGTACGTGGGGGTTATCTATGTATTATTTCAGTAGTGTACTTACCAGCACTATTTACCAAGATGTCGAGGTGACCAAAATGTGATACAGTAGCAGAAACAACATGCTCACAATCTGCATCTTTGCTTAAATCAGCTTTAATACTCAAAACCTTAAAAAAAAAAAAAATACAACATTAATATTCATGTCAATATGGTTATCTAATTTATTTTTGTTAATGCAAATCAAAAAAAATGTATATGCTGATACAGTGGTCCCCCGGTGTACGATATTAATCCGTTCCCGAGAGCTCATCGTATGCCAAAATATTGAAAGGCGAATTAATTTTCCCCACAAGAAATAATGGAAATCAAATTAATCCGTGCAAGACACCCAAAAGTATGAAAAAAAAATTTTACCACATGAAATATTAAGTTTAATGCACACAAACTGAAGAAGACATGCACAGTTTGTAGTACTCTTCTAACAATAGAATGCATGACACTTACCTTTAATGAAGATCTGGTGATGATTGATGGGATGGGAGGAGGGGAGAGTGTCGAACTTATTGTTTAGAAGGGGAATTCCCTTCTATTAGGGCTTGAGGTAGCAAGTCCTTTTCCAGGGTTACTTCCCTTCTTTTAATGCCACTAGGACCAGCTTGAGAGTCACTGGACCTCTGTCGCACAACAAATCTGTCCATAGAGCTCTGTACCTCCCGTTCCTTTACGATTTGTGTAAAATGGGCCACAACATTGTAATTGTAATAGTCACCAGCACGGCTTGCAATAGAAGCTTTCTTGGGGCCCATGGTGACTTATTTTGCAGAAACAAGCACCAAAAACACTGTGATAATATGGAATGTACCGAATGTATGCTTAGATGCGAGCACACTGGCTGGCTTGTAAACACTGGCACGCACGGGGCAGTTCAGGCCACACGTGGACACATCTCAGACGAATTGCGTGTGGCGGGTTTTTTAACGAGTGGCGAGGCAAAATTTTTGCATTAAAATGAATCGAATACCGGATTTATCGGATACCGATGCCATCGAATATTGGGGGTCCAATGTATATAAAATTAAAACAAAGCTTACAGAAGTTTAAACTGAACTATGAACTACTGTACTCAGATTAAGCCCCAAAAATTTTTACAATTTGCAAAATTATGAGTTATGAGCATGATCTATCCATTTGTTTTATGTTATGCTGTATGTCTGCATTAATATTTGATATATAAAACTGTTATAAATGCTTAGGCTTTACTGAAAAATATTATAACTGAATTTACTAGAGTACTTTTTTCCACTGCCATTTATGCTTTCCTGTATAATAACAACGATTTGCTGATTAAGCTAACAAGACATGACCATAACACAAGGCACAGATCACTCTTTGATGTTCCTCGTGTCCATCTCACGCTATGCAAAAACTCAATGCACATAAAAGGCCCTAAAATCTGGAATTCATTACCTGTAAATATAAAAGAAACACTACCTGTTTATAAATTCAAGTCTCTTCTCAAAGATCACTTACTCACTCAAAACCAAATAAATACTGAATAACTGAACCTTATAAATTGTATATCCTATATGTTACTCACAATTATATCACACAAATGTTAAACCTAGGACCTAATCTAACTTTGTTATTTTTTTAAATACACTACCTAACAGAATACTCCATTCGACTGAATGTACAACAATGCATGCAACCATATGACCTGTCTTTGTAATACTCATTTGTGCTTTATAGTTATCTGTTTACAATAATGTTTTATCATTGATTTCATCATTGCTTAGTTAATCTTAAGTTAATTTTAAGCCAGCCCGTAATGCTATGCATATAAGTGGCTTTGGCATGCTGCTCTTACCTGTATTTTTTGTATCTTTGTATGTATGCTTAAATTACTAAATAAATAAAGTACAGTACAGTATATTTACAGAATACAGTACATTTTTTTTTTAAACATTATTTCCTGGAAAGGTTAAATTAGGGTTAGCAAGTGACTGACAGAAGAACATATGAGTGGCTGTAACTGGTTTATTAACAACTACTTTTTACAAATTACAATTACAAATACACGTAATTTATTTCTTTTTTTTTTTGTAGTATACAGGTAATGTAGTTTACGTGTACAAATAAAATCTTGTTAGGCATAAAAGAAAGCTACAAGTATGTGGTGCATTTCGGGCCCCGCATACTTGGCACTTTTTTTTTGGTGTTCCACGTTTTTGTTGGGTTTCAACTGAGCCAGTATTCATTATATTCAGTGCTATTTCCACTTCTCTGCCATTTTCCCACAACAGTTGTATAAGGGATGGGTGATTGGCACCGTATTATAAGGTAAGTATTGTATGTACTGTGTACTTATTTACTTTTATATCTTTTTTTTATGCTTAGCTGTACTGAACACTTAATACATGATAGTATAAACAAGTTATCAAGCAT
This sequence comes from Cherax quadricarinatus, assembly GCF_038502225.1. NCBI lineage: Eukaryota > Metazoa > Arthropoda > Malacostraca > Decapoda > Parastacidae > Cherax > Cherax quadricarinatus. The sequence goes on from NC_091369.1 coordinate 15,546, forward strand.
TTTAGATGCATTTGATATTGAAAAAATGCTCTTTTCCACTTGCCAGTGTTTTTCACTTATTGCTGAGGGTTGGGAACCCAAAAGTCATACAAATGAGATCCTCCTGTGTACTGTGAATTACCTGCAATTTTTACAATGAGAAAGAAGTCAACATATCAAGATTAAAGGAGACAACCAATGTGCCTCAAGCATTTTCCCCACTCACAGAATTTTATTTCTGAAGGCCCTATTGCTTAGATTATGTAATTAACTGCCACACAACCCTCAAGCAACCATAGTGATGATTTCTCAATTCCCCAAAAATGTGTCATTATGGCATTAAAAATTTTAAATTAAAAAGCTCATTGGGGTTATCTGAAACTTTTTCCTTAAATAATTTTAGATAACGAAATCAATACTAGTTCTTAACTGCTGTACGAAAGTGCTGTACCATACTGTACAATGTGCATACAGTAACTTATCATAGGTATTACAAATGGGACTGAAAGCAATCCATAAATACAACGCTTGCATTTTAACATAATTATAGCATAATCATACTTCATGTTAAACATAAAATTAAACCCAATAATTAAGGTCAAATAAGTAGTAGGATGGTAGACAACAACCACCCAGGGAGGTACTACCGTCCTGCCAAGTGAGTGTAAAACGGAAATCTGTAATTGTTTTACATAATGGTAGGATTGCTGGTGTCTTTTTTCTGTCTCAAACATGCAAGATTTCAGGTACATCTTGCTACTTCTACTTATACTTAGGTCACACTACACATACATGTACAAGCATATATATATACATACCCCTCTGGGTTTTCTTCTATTTTCTTTCTAGTTCTTATTCTTGTTTATTTCCTCTCATCTCCATGGGGAAGTGGAACAGAATTCTTCCTCCGTAAGCCATGCGTGTTGTAAGAGGCGACTAAAATGCCGGGTGCAAGGGGCTAGTAACCCCTTCTCCTGTATAAATTACTAAATTTAAAAAGAGAAACTTTCATTTTTCTTTTTGGGCTCTGGTGGCCTGGTGGTTAACGCTCTCGCTTCACACGGTGAGGGCCTGGGTTCGATTCCCAGCCAGAGTAGAAACATTGGACGTGTTTCTTTCCACCTGTTGTCTATGTTCCCCATCAGTAAAATGGGTACCTGGGTGTTAGTCGACTGGTGTGCGTCGCATCCTGGGACACTGACCTAAGGAGGCCTGGTCACAGACCGGGCCACGGGGGCGTTGACCCCCGGAACTCTCTCCAGATAAACTCCAGAAAACCCTGCCTTGGTGGGATACGGCTGGTGTGTTGAAAGAAGAATTAAGGTCAAATTTTCAGTGATTCAATCTTTCCAAGTACAGTAAATACTAGATATAACTGACCCCTATGTAACAAATTTCAGATATAATGGACAAAATGCAATGCAACAAACTAAGTGTGCTGCTTCAGGATTTTGTTCTTTAGCAGTAGTGCCTCTGTCCAATGGACTTACCAAACAACAGACTAAGTTCACTGCACTGAGATTTTGTCAGTAAGCTATCCATACAGTGCATTATGTCTGTTGCATCAGGCATTTTGATATTTTTCATTTAAATGGACAGCTCTTCTCCCCTATTAGTTCATTATACAGGATTTCATTGTATATTCACTCTGGGGTTAGAAACAAAATTACAACACCATGAAAGTTTCAAACTTTAGTTATGGACATTGTACTACAGTGTTTGTATATATTTTATACACATTAATACACAATGTGGAGAGCAGGTTTATTTGAGAAGTCTAGGCAATAAATGACATCTGCTTTCTTACACACACTTTTACCTATTATGGCTCACTGGGAAAGTAGAATGGCATGAACAAAACAACCAGACCTAAATTTATCCTCAGAACAGTACAGTGAAATGTGCTTTTCTTTCTTTCCTTCAATACTAATACAGTATGTATGTATGCATCCCTGGATGACCAGGCAAACAACAGGGAGGTCTGGCCACAGACAGGTCCACAAAGAGTTGCAAGCCAACATCCACCCAAGTTCAGAATTATCATCACAATTATAATACACATAATAACAATATTTTATTTTGACATGATACGTAGTTGTACAAAGGAATATAATAGTTGAGTGTACATGCTAAAAGCCCCCTTGTATGCAGAGCATTTCAGGCAAACTTAAAATTAACTTGAGATTAATTAGGCTATAACAGATTAAATGGTCATTACACGAGTTACAGTCAGTACAAGAGAACCGAGTATTAATAGGTAATGCTATATGTCTTTAATAGGTCTAGTAGAGAAGTTTAATAGTGAATAATTAGTTTTGAATTATTTTATGAAAATTCAGTACAATAATTTCACATTCCTGTGACTTTTGTGGTAATTTACCTACTCTAGCTGTATTTCTACAATTACTGAACATGTTGGTCATCAATTATAGGGGGGGGGGGGGAAGTGTTCAAACAAGAAAGTGGTGTATTAACATTGGTAGAATTACCGACAATATGTTAGATAAAAAGATACGGCTTGATAAAGTTCCTGGAGAGCAAAACGTTGCCACAAAAAATGTCACATTAGTTGCACTTGCGTCCTTTTACCTAACAAGAAAGTGGTGTAGCGAAGGTACAATATGTATCATCAATGAAGGTATGACACCAGTTGACTGTCCAAATACATTGCATTATCTAGAAATTGCCACACTGCTGTTCACTTATATTAGCAACACACTGCAGCAGTAATATTATAGGCAACATAGAAGTAATATTATAGAGGAGGTGCAGCCAAGCATTCACTTCCTAAATTGCCTGCAGACTCCAGCTTCACTCTAGCCAGAGTGCATGGTGTAGCAGACTCCTTAACTTATCCTTCACTAAACACACTTGTGGAAAATACTGTATATTTTCCGGAAATACGGTAATTTATAGATAAATAGATGTCCTATATTGTATATAATAAAAATTATATTATCGAAAATGGGAAGAAGCTGCGCCTGCGCAGAAGAGACTCGCCATTGCTGTTTGAACTGGTCAACTGTTAGTGAATATTGGGAAGAATTTTTCGTGCTCTAGAGGTTAAAATTGGCTGACACCTCTCAAATAGGAGACAAAATTGTTGAATGAGCATTCCTGCATAACTTGAGTATCAGTCGACAGGACAGAACAACTCCAGGAACCTCAGATAAGCTGTCTAATTTATGTTTAAATTCTGGCCAGTAAATTTTTCATAAATGTAGGCAAAAGGGGGGGTCCTGTACATGACACATTAATCTGCAGTCAAATTGGTGAGTGTTATGATTTTAAGATGTTCTCCTTCTGTTATGTATATGTGTTTATATATAATCATTTTTTAATTTAATATACAGTCCACAAATTTATATATTTACCAGTATTCCTGGTGATGTATTTTTCATTTGTAATTAATAGGTCCAGAGCAACTTGTGGATATGACAGTGGTAGGTATCAAAGGGGGACATTTTTTGCGACCTAGGTGTCCCAAATTCCTACTTGTCTAACTGATAAATAATAATTATCTTTGTTCATTTACTGTTATGTACATAATGATATATTCAGATGAATGCAATTTTCCACAACATTATTGACCCCTCATGCATAGATCATAAGAAATAAAAGTTGTACAGACAATTCAGATATCTATTAAAGAGTTATATAAAGAAATCTACACTCGTGTCATAAAATGGAGCCAAAGCTAGAGACAGAAGCAGTTCTCCATACTTTCCACACACAGCCTCCCACTCCATTTTATTATAATACACCCACCACACACCCCCACCACACACCTGTACTGTATTTATTTTGGTTATCACTTTTTTAATGTACAGTGGACCCCCGGTTAACGATATTTTTTCATTCCAGAAGTATGTTCAGGTGCCAGTACTGACCGAATTTGTTCCCATAAGGAATATTGCGAAGTAGATTAGTCCATTTCAGACCCCCAAACATACACGTACAAACGCACTTACATAAATAAACTTACATAATTGGTCGCATTGGGAGGTGATCGTTAAGCGGGGGTCCACTGTATTCTTCTTTAATATTTGTTCCTTTGGTATAAGTGTAGTGAAAACCTATTTTTTTTTTTTTTTTTTCAACAAGTCGGCCGTCTCCCACCGAGGCAGGGTGACCCAAAAAAAAGAAAGAAAATCCCCAAAAAGAAAACACTTTCATCACCATTCAACACTTTCACCACACTCACACATTATCACTGCTTTTGCAGAGGTGCTCAGAATACAACAGTTTAGAAGCATATACGTATAGAGATACACAACATATCCCTCCAAACTGCCAATATCCCAAACCCCTCCTTTAAAGTGCAGGCATTGTACTTCCCATTTCCAGGACTCAAGTCCGACTATATGAAAATAACCGGTTTCCCTGAATCCCTTCACTAAATATTACCCTGCTCACACTCCAACAGATCGTCAGGTCCCAAGTATCATTCGTCTCCATTCACTATCTAACACGCTCATGCACGCTTGCTGGAAGTCCAAGCCCCTCACCCACAAAACCTCCTTTACCCCCTCTTTCCAACCCTTTCGAGGACGACCCTTACCCCTCTTTCCTTCCCCTATAGATTTATATGCTTTCCATGTCATTCTACTTTGATCCATTCTCTCTAAATGACCAAACCACCTCAACAACCCCTCTTCTGCCCTCTGACTAATGCTTTTATTAACTCCACACCTTCTCCTAATTTCCACACTCCGAATTTTCTGCATAATATTTACACCACACATTGCCCTTAGACAGGACATCTCCACTGCCTCCAACCGTCTCCTCGCTGCTGCATTTACCACCCAAGCTTCACATCCATATAAGAGTGTTGGTACTACTATACTTTCATACATTCCCTTCTTTGCCTCCATAGATAACGTTTTTTGACTCCACATATACCTCAACGCACCACTCACCTTTTTTCCCTCATCAATTCTATGATTAACCTCATCCTTCATAAATCCATCCGCCGACACGACACCTATATATTTGCTATAATCTAATATGGAAATGTAGCTATTTTTATCAAGATGACATGTACCAGGGACCCAGATGATGCTGCCTCCCACATTTTATTAATATTTAATCTTTGGTATATTTGTATGATTCAATTTGTTAGGGAAATATGCATTTCATTATATTTACAGGTAAGTGTCCATGGCTTTATAAATATACCTTATCAACCATAGCTACATCCAACTTAATCCAGCAGGTCCATGTTAATCTTCCCCACATTTTTCAAATGCCTCAAACAATAACTAACAGGAAGTGTACTGTAGTATTTTTTACCTAGTATAATAGGAAAGAAAAGCTGATTGGCAACCTTTGTGGGGTCTGGGATATAATCTATTTTCCCCTCATGTTCTTCACTTCACATAATGCCATTATTACCTTGCCCATCAATTTTCAGGAACGTAACTCATACATATAGTGCAACAAGTTAAAGACCAAATATTTATGTGAATTTTGCCTATTCAAAAAATGATTGTGCAGTCAACAAGATCAAACCCAAATTCACAACATATTCATACAGCAACTGTACAAAATACCTATCCACATACCTGCACTGCAAATATGCATAAAGACCATTATCAATGCTATTCACAAAGATTGTCTGCAAGTAATGACTGCCACTCCATAACTGTGAGATGCAAATTTTTTCTTATATCCTGACCTTGCCTCGTGGTACACCTGCATCGTAGCAAAACTTGCTGGTCTCTTCTAAAGCAGCAGTATTGCGGCCAGTTATGGCCACAAAACATCCTTCCTGTGCTAAGTTTATGGCACATCCCCGCCCTATACCAGAGGTGGCACCTACAAAAAAATTAATTAAAGGTGAAATATAACCATCTTGACACATATTACAAATACTTTTAATATTAAAATGTTCACTTTTGTTACTTTTACCTCAAAATATGAGGCAGGTGCACAAACTGCTCATTTATCATTCAAATTCAAATTTGTACTTACTTTTATGCTGTACAAAGATAAGGTAGTTTACATAAATAACAAAAAAGGCACAATACCGTGACTGGAGCGATACACAAATAACCCGCACATAAAAGAGAGAAGCTTACGACGACGTTTCGGTCCGACTTGGACCATTGACAAAGTCACACTAACCAGAAGTGGAGCAGGACGGCTATATATAGGCAGGAAGAGGTGGTAGTAGTTAGTAGTTGGTAGTTGTTAGTTGTTAGTAGTAGTAGTAGTTGTTAGTAGTAGTAGTAGTAGTTGTTAGTAGTAGTAGTAGTAGTTGTTAGTAGTAGTAGTAGTAGTTGTTAGTAGTAGTTGTTAGTAGTAGTAGTAGTTGTTAGTAGTTGTTAGTAGTAGTAGTAGTAGTAGTAGTAGTAGTAGTAGTAGTAGTAGTAGTAGTAGTAGTAGTAGTAGTAGTAGTAGTAGTAGTAGTAGTAGTAGTAGTAGTAGTAGTATAAGAAGTAGTAGTAGTAGTAGTAGTAGTAGTAGTAGTAGTAGTAGTAGTAGTAGTAGTAGTAGTAGTAGTAGTAGTAGTAGTAGTAGTAGTAGTAGTAGTAGTAGTAGTAGTACAAGAATGGTATGTAATACCGACAAGATGAAATTAAGACTCATGCGCAACACCCGGGCATCACTATCGTAGACGTTTCGCCATCCAGCCAGCCACTGGATGGCGAAACGTCCACAACAAAGACAACCAGACGCCGCACATCTTGTTGGTATTACATACCATTCTTGTACTGCTACTACTACCACCACCTCTTCCTGCCTATATATAGCCGTCCTGCTCCACTTCTGGTTAGTGTGACTTTGTCAATGGTCCAAGTCGGACCGAAACGTCGCCGTAAGCTTCTCTCTTTTATGTGCGGGTTATTTGTGTGTGTAGTTTACATGTAATAAAACATTGTTAGGCACCAAAAAAAACCACTAGTATGCAAATATACAGTACTTTTGATGGTAGCATCCTCAACTCTAAGCACCGAGGGTTCGTGATCGATCCCCAGGCTATTTCCTCAACTGTTGGCCCTGTTCACCTAGCAATAGGTTAATTACTTGGGTGTTAGCCAACTGTTCTGGGAGAACAAGATTAACCTAAGTTGCCTGAAATGCTCTGCATAACCAGAGACTTTCTATATAGTGTCAATGATGTTGGATAGGTCCGTTTAAGTTGTATCATGTACTGTGTACTTGTAGAAATAAATATTAATTATTATTATTAGTATTAGTTTGGGTTTCAAGAGTTTCCCTAGTCCTTCCACCTGGCCCTGGGCCAGCCTTGGTTTCAAGATGATTTTTTTTTTATAATATCTTTATTTACTACAAGTACATGTATATATGGTTTACAGACCATACCTAACCTATCCTACCCTATCTTGACTTTCTAAACTAACCTAACCTAACTAATTTACATTAATACTGTATCTCCCAAAAATTTGCACAAGAAATACTTATTCCATGATATAGACAACTGAAGTATTGAATAGTGTAAAATGATGTCTGCATTCCACCCCATAGTTTACCTGGAGTTTACCTGGAGAGAGTTCCGGGGGTCAACGCCCCCGCGGCCCGGTCTGAGACCAGGCCTCCTGGTGGATCAGAGCCTGATCAACCAGGCTGTTGCTGCTGGCTGCACGCAAACCAACATACGAGCCACAGCCCGGCTGATCCGGAACTGACTTTAGGTGCTTGTCCAGTGCCAGCTTGAAGACTGCCAGGGGTCTGTTGGTAATCCCCCTTATGTGTGCTGGGAGGCAGTTGAACAGTCTCGGGCCCCTGACACTTATTGTATGGTCTCTTAACGTGCTAGTGACACCCCTGCTTTTCATTGGGGGGATGGTGCATCGTCTGCCAAGTCTTTTGCTTTCGTAGTGGGTGATTTTCGTGTGCAAGTTCGGTACTAGTCCCTCTAGGATTTTCCAGGTGTATATAATCATGTATCTCTCCCTCCTGCGTTCCAGGGAATACAGGTTTAGGAACCTCAAGCGCTCCCAATAATTGAGGTGTTTTATCTCCGTTATCCGCGCCGTGAAAGTTCTCTGTACATTTTCTAGGTCGGCAATTTCACCTGCCTTGAAAGGTGCTGTTAGTGTGCAGCAATATTCCAGCCTAGATAGAACAAGTGACCTGAAGAGTGTCATCATGGGCTTGGCCTCCCTAGTTTTGAAGGTTCTCATTATCCATCCTGTCATTTTTCTAGCAGATGCGATTGATACAATGTTATGGTCCTTGAAGGTGAGATCCTCCGACATGATCACTCCCAGGTCTTTGACGTTGGTGTTTCGCTCTATTTTGTGGCCAGAATTTGTTTTGTACTCTGATGAAGATTTAATTTCCTCATGTTTACCATATCTGAGTAATTGAAATTTCTCATCGTTGAACTTCATATTGTTTTCTGCAGCCCACTGAAAGATTTGGTTGATGTCTGCCTGGAGCTTTGCAGTGTCTGCAATGGAAGACACTGTCATGCAGATTCGGGTGTCATCTGCAAAGGAAGACACGGTGCTGTGGCTGACATCCTTGTCTATGTCGGATATAAGGATGAGGAACAAGATGGGAGCGAGTACTGTGCCTTGTGGAACAGAGCTTTTCACCGTAGCTGCCTCGGACTTTACTCTGTTGACGACTACTCTCTGTGTTCTGTTAGTGAGGAAATTATAGATCCATCGACCGACTTTTCCTGTTATTCCTTTAGCACGCATTTTGTGCGCTATTACGCCATGGTCACACTTGTCGAAGGCTTTTGCAAAGTCTGTATATATTACATCTGCATTCTTTTTGTCTTCTAGTGCATTTAGGACCTTGTCGTAGTGGTCCAATAGTTGAGACAGACAGGAGCGACCTGTTCTAAACCCATGTTGCCCTGGGTTGTGTAACTGATGGGTTTCTAGATGCGTGGTGATCTTGCTTCTTAGGACCCTTTCAAAGATTTTTATGATATGGGATGTTAGTGCTATTGGTCTGTAGTTCTTTGCTGTTGCTTTACTGCCCCCTTTGTGGAGTGGGGCTATGTCTGTTGTTTTTAGTAACTGTGGGACGACCCCCGTGTCCATGCTCCCTCTCCATAGGATGGAAAAGGCTCGTGATAGGGGCTTCTTGCAGTTCTTGATGAACACAGAGTTCCATGAGTCTGGCCCTGGGGCAGAGTGCATGGGCATGTCATTTATCGCCTGTTCGAAGTCATTTGGCGTCAGGATAACATCGGATAGGCTTGTGTTAATCAAATTTTGTGGCTCTCTCATAAAAAATTCATTTTGATCTTCGACTCTCAGTCTGGTTAGCGGCTTGCTAAAAACTGAGTCATATTGGGACTTGAGTAGCTCACTCATTTCCTTGTTGTCATCTGTGTAGGACCCATCTTGTTTAAGTAGGGGCCCAATACTGGACGTTGTTCTCGATTTTGATTTGGCATAGGAGAAGAAATACTTTGGGTTTCTTTCGATTTCATTTATGGCTTTTAGTTCTTCCCGCGATTCCTGACTCCTAAAGGATTCTTTTAGCTTAAGTTCGATGCTTGCTATTTCTCTGACCAGTGTCTCCCTACGCATTTCAGATATATTGACCTCTTTTAGCCGCTCTGTTATTCTTTTCCGTCGCCTGTAAAGGGAGCGCCTGTCTCTTTCTGTTTTACATCTACTCCTCCTTTTTCTTAGAGGAATAAGCCTTGTGCATACATCGAGTGCTACCGAGTTAATCTGTTCTAGGCATAAGTTGGGGTCTGTGTTGCTTAGTATATCTTCCCAGCTTATATCGGTTAGGACTTGGTTTACTTGGTCCCACTTTATGTTTTTGTTATTGAAGTTGAATTTGGTGAATGCTCCCTCGTGACTAATCTCCTTATGTCGGTCTGGGGCTCCGCGCATACATGACTGAACCTCAATTATGTTGTGATCTGAGTATATTGTTTTTGATATGGTGATATTTCTTATCAGATCATCATTGTTAGTGAAGATGAGGTCTAGTGTATTCTCCAGTCTAGTAGGCTCTATTATTTGCTGGTTTAAATTGAATTTTGTGCAGAGATTTAAAAGCTCGCGTGAGTGTGAGTTTTCATCAGAGCTGCCTCCTGGTGTTATTACTGCAACAATATTATTTGCTATATTCCTCCATTTTAGGTGCCTTAAGTTGAAATCCCCCAGGAGCAAGATATTGGGTGCAGGAGCTGGGAGATTTTCCAGACAGTGGTCAATTTTTAACAGCTGTTCCTGGAATTGCTGGGATGTTGCATCCGGAGGCTTGTAGACTATCACAATGACTAGGTTTTGGTTCTCGACCTTTACTGCTAAAACTTCCACTACATCATTTGAGGCATTTAGCAGTTCTGTGCAAACAAGTGACTCTGCAATGTACAGGCCAACCCCCCCCCTTTTGCCTGTTCACTCTGTCACATCTGTATAGGTTGTAACCTGGGATCCATATTTCGTTGTCCAAGTGATCCTTTATGTGGGTCTCAGTGAAAGCCGCGAACATTGCCTTTGCCTCTGCAAGCAGTCCACGGATGAAAGGTATTTTGTTGTTTGTTGCTGGCTTTAGACCCTGTATATTTGCAAAGAAGAATGTTATCGGACTGGTGGTATTGTTGGTACTGGGGGGGGATTTTTTTTCCGGCATTAGTATCTGTATCTGTTGGTTTGGAGTGGAGGCCATCGACTGTGGTTCCACTCCAGGAATGACTGGATTTGGTGTACGATTTCTGCCATTTCCTGCCAGTTTTTTTTCCTTCCTGGCACTAAAAAACCTCTCCCTCTTGAGTGGCTGTGGCTACCCAGGTTTTCCCATGGCCTGGATGTTTTGTATCTTTTTGTCCCCTTTAGTTGTTGGTAACGGCAGCCAATTATATTACCATGTACCTGGAGTTTACCTGGAGAGAGTTCCAGGGGTCAACGCCCCCGCGGCCCGGTCTGTGACCAGGCCTCCTGGTGGATCAGAGCCTGATCAACTAGGCTGTTACTGTTGGCTGCATGCAAACCAACGTACGAGCCACAGCCCGGCTGGTCAGGAACCGACTTTAGGTGCTTGTCCAGTGCCAGCTTGAAGACTGTCAGGGGTCTGTTGGTAATCCCCCTTATGTATGCTGGGAGGCAGTTGAACAGTCTCGGGCCCCTGACACTTATTGTATGGTCTCTTAACGTGCTAGTGACACCCCTGCTTTTCATTGGGGGGATGTTGCATCGTCTGCCAAGTCTTTTGCTTTCGTAGCGAGTGATTTTCGTGTGCAAGTTCGGTACTAGTCCCTCTAGGATTTTCCAGGTGTATATAATTATGTATCTCTCCCGCCTGCGTTCCAGGGAATACAGGTTCAGGAACCTCAAGTGCTCCCAGTAATCGAGGTGTTTTATCTCTGTTATGCGTGCCGTGAAGGTTCTCTGTACATTTTCTAGGTCAGCAATTTCACCTGCCTTGAAAGGTGCTGTTAGTGTGCAGTAATATTCCAGCCTAGATAGAACAAGTGACCTGAAGAGTGTCATCATGGGCTTGGCATCCCTAGTTTTGAAGGTTCTCATTATCTATCCTGTCATTTTTCTAGCAGATGCGATTGATACAATGTTATGGTCCTTGAAGGTGAGATCCTCCGACATGATCACTCCCAGGTCTTTGACGTTGGTGTTTCGCTCTATTTTGTGGCCAGAATTTGTTTTGTACTCTGATGAAGATTTAATTTCCTCGTGTTTGCCATATCTGAGTAATTGAAATTTCTCATCGTTAAACTTCATATTGTTTTCTGCAGCCCACTGAAAGATTTGGTTGATGTCCGCCTGGAGCCTTGCAGTGTCTGCAATGGAAGACACTGTCATGCAGATTCGGGTGTCATCTGCAAAGGAAGACACGGTGCTGTGGCTGACATCCTTGTCTATGTCAGATATGAGGATGAGGAACAAGATGGGAGCAAGTACTGTGCCTTGTGGAACAGAGCTTTTCACCATAGCTGCCTCGGACTTTACTCTGTTGACTACTACTCTCTATGTTCTGTTAGTGAGGAAATTATAGATCCATCGACCGACTTTTCCCGTTATTCCTTTAGCACGCATTTTGTGCGCTATTACGCCATGGTCACACTTGTCGAAGGCTTTTGCAAAGTCTGTATATATTACATCTGCATTCTTTTTGTCTTCTAGTGCATCTAGGACCTTGTCGTAGTGATCCAATAGTTGAGACAGACAGGAGCGACCTGTTCTAAACCCATGTTGCCCTGGGTTGTGTAACTGATGGGTTTCTAGATTCTCTATAAGGATTACAATGCTGAGTTTACAGAAATTTGGTTATTGTGTGGTTTACATGTAGTAAAATAGTGATTACAGAGTGTACCACTAGAACGCTTAGCATGTCTAGGCATTTCGGGCAGACTTAGTTTTATTCTTAATTGTAAAATATTACAAATTATGAGGTAAGTTGGTATTATGGCTAAGTGACTAAATACTAGTTTGTGAGTTTAGCAATGTAAATGCTTTTGTTTTGGCACACAGATGGGTGGTGATCTTGCTTCTTAGGACCCTTTCATGTACTTGTAGTAAATAAAGATATTATTATAAGTACATGTACAAGGTATACAGACATAGCTGACATCAATGACATGCTACTATATAGAAAGCCGCTTGTTATGTAGAGCATTTCGGGGAAATTAAGTCAGTTTTGTCCCAGGATGCGACCCACACCAGTCCACTAACACCCAGGTACCCATTTTACTGATGGGTGAACATGGACAGCCAGTGTAAAGAAACACACCCAATTTTTCTACCCTCGCCAGGAATTGAACCCAGACCCTAGCTGCGTGAAGCGAGAGTTTTAGCCACCAGGCCACAGGGCTTGATAAAGCACTAAACTAATATGGGTCATGCATCACCATTCACTGCAATAAATGTTTAAATGTGAGAAAAACCTTCCTTTATATTATTGAACAACAAAACAGATGGAGTCCTTACTAGAATTATTAACCCAAGAAGGTTAATAACTCAGATACCTTAAATAAGGTGCTGTCACATTGGCCTGGGGCTTTTGATCCAAGGAACTGATCTGCCCTCCCTTAAATCAAACCTCATTGCCTCCCAGTCTACCAGGCAAGAACCCCAGTGAAAATAAGTCACTTTGACTTTTTGGGTTATCCTGGGTAATCTACACATATGTTACTATGTATGATAATTGTACTTGGGTGTACCTGCTGTATAGCCCTTGTGGCTTAGCGCTTCTTTTTGATTATGATAATAATAACTGGGTGTACCTGTACCTAAATAAACTTATTTATCTTGTCTTATACGTGTCATATAGGACAATCTAACATGCAGACATATTTCCACTAACAGCTAAACAACTTTTTCATAATTAGGTGGCAGCAACAGGTGTACTGAACACAAAGTTACATTATACAATACAGTTACCAGTCAAATACCTGTGATAAGTGCCACCTTTTCCTTGAGTTTTGTCTGACTATCAGCAGCAGCAGCCATAACTGTGCAGCACAAGTAGTACTGAGATAATGTTGTGAGTCTTGAGTCACCTCAAGGTCACTAAGGTAACAACTCAAGGACCTTTATGCTAATAAGTCACTTGGACTTTATTTTGGGTTATCCTAGGTTTTCTACATATACTGCTATGTATTATAATCTGTGTAACTGTATGCTGCTATATAACTGTATTTGTGTATACCTGAATAAACTTATTTATTTACTTATAGATATGTCACTGACTTTTTTTGGGGTTATCCAAGGTAATTTATACATATATTACTGTGTGTGGGTTATCCTAGATAATCTACACATGTTACTATGTATGATAATTTGTGTAACTATTTATGTGTCCCTGTACCTAAGTAAACTTACGTAATAACTTACCTGTTTTAGCCTTGCCTCCTGCCTGGCCCCACACAAATACAAATAATTTATTTTCTGCAGTATATAGGTAATGTAATTACATGTAATAAAATATTAATGGTACAAAAGAGTCACTGGAATGTGGCGTACTTCAAGCATCTGTAAGTCAATTATTATACATAGTGTAAGTACAATTATTATACATAGTGTAAGTACAATTATTATACATAGTGTAAGTACAATTATTATACATAGTGTAAATACAATTATTATACATAGTGTAAATACAATTATTATACATAGTGTAAATTAACTAGAATAACCCAGCAAAGTCAAAGTGGCTTATTTCCATTGGGGTCTTTGTGATATCTTATTATTTAAAGCCTAGCTGTAAGTTACATTATAAAATCAGTCAAGATTATAACCTTAAAAAATTAAAACGGTTCGTGGCTCGTGGCCTGATAGGTAACGTTCTCGCTTCACACTGAGTGTCCGTGGTTCAATTCCCGACAAGGGTGGAAACGGCGTCTTTCCCTACACTTACTGTGCCCGTTCACCTAGCAAGCAAGTAGGTACCTGGGTGTTAGTCAACTGGTGTGGGTCGCATTATCCTGGGGACAATATTGAAGGACCCTAATTGAAATAAGACAGTTCTCGATGACGCACTGACTTTCTTGGGTTATCCTGGGTGGCTAACCCTCCAGGGTTAAAAATCCAAACAAAATCTTATCTTACCTTTTGAGCAAAATCTATAGTATCATAATTAGTTACACCCTTGACAAGGTTATAAAGCAAGAATTGGTGGCTTTCTCCAACGTGCAGGGCCATACTGCGCCTGGGAATGGGAGGCAGTCGGGTTAGGGTAAGATATATTCGGATTTTTTACCCAGAAAGTCACATCGAGGACTGTCTCTTATTTCCGTTGTGGTCCTTTAATCTTGTGCCCCAGAATGCGACTCACACCAGTCGACTAACACTTATGAGTATAGCACCAGGCACATCTCCTGAAGCGCACATCAACCAAATAACTGCTGCAACATATGGGTGCCTAGCAAACCTCAGAACAGCATTCCGACATCTTAATAAGGAGTCGTTCAGGACCCTGTACACCGTGTATGTTAGGTCCATATTGGAGTATGCGGCACCAGTTTGGAACCCACACCTAGCCAAGCACGTAAAGAAACTAAAGAATGTGCAAAGGTTTGCAACAAGACTAGTCCCGGAACTAAAGGGTATGTCCTACGAGGAGAGGTTAAGGGAAATTGACCTGACGACACTGGAAGACAGGAGAGATAAGAGGGACATAACGACATATAAAATGCTGAGAGGAATCGACAAGGTAGACAGAGACAGGATGTTCCAGAGATGGGACACAGCAACAAGGGAACACAGTTGGAAGTTGAAGACACAGGTGAATCACAGGGATGTTAGGAAGTATTTCTTCAGCCACAGAGTGGTCAGAAAGTGGAACAGTTTGGGAAGCAATGTAGTGAAGGCAAGATCCATTCATAGCTTTAAGATGGTATGATAAAACTCATAGTTCAGGGAGAGTGACCCAGTAGCGGCCAGTGAAGAGGCGGGGCCAGGAGCTATGACTCGACCCCTGCAACCGCAACTAGATGAGTACCCAGTTACCTACTTACTGCTAGGTGAACAGGGATAGCAGGTGTAAGGAAACACGCATTGAAAATGGTTTGAGCAAATATTTTTGTGGGTTTGGATTTGAGAAAGACCTGCCTAGTATGTGCCAATAGGCCTGGAGTATATTGCATTGTTCCTCCTTTCTTATGTTCTTAAGTTTCCACTCAGGGATTGAACCACGGACTGAAGTCAGTGTGTGAGGCGAAATGTTGCTGACCAAGCCACGGGACCATGGCTTGAACCTGATTGCTTCCCATTCCCAGGCACAGCATGAACTTCGCCAATATCTAGAAAAGTGAGCTCTTCCCACGTGGTTTAACACCAGCGATGTTCACAAGGTTCATCATGAGTCCGGTGGCACAGCATCGCTTGCCACAGTGGAAACACAAGACTCAAACACTGATCTGAAGTGCTAGGGAGAGAGTTGACCGAACAGAGCACCACGTCAGTAACTCACTGGTGTAGGCAGGGAAGTGACTCACCAAGTCTGTATCTCACTGGTGTAGGCAGGGAACTGACTCACCAAGTCTATCTCACCAGTGTAGGCAGGGAAGTGACTCACCAAATCTGTATCTCACTGGTGTAGGCAGGGAAGTGACTCACCAAGTCTGTATCTCACTGGTGTAGGCAGGGAAGTGACTCACCAAGTCTGTATCTCACTGGTGTAGACAGGGAAGTGACTCACCAAGTCTGTATCTCACTGGTGTAGGCAGGGAAGTGACTCACCAAGTCTGTATCTCACTGGTGTAGGCAGGGAAGTGACTCACCAAGTCTGTATCTCACTGGTGTAGGCAGGGAAGTGACTCACCAAGTCTGTATCTCACTGGTGTAGACAGGGAAGTGACTCACCAAGTCTGTATCTCACTGGTGTAGGCAGGGAAGTGACTCACCAAGTCTGTATCTCACTGGTGTAGGCAGGGAAGTGACTCACCAAGTCTGTATCTCACTGGTGTAGGCAGGGAAGTGACTTGCTACTGTTGCTTTATGCTGTGATTGTTAAAATGAGATATGATAATCCTTATTTAGAAAGTCTTCAGATGGTTTCATGGGCCGAAGTACGAATTTATGCACTGCCTCTAAGACCACATAGATGCTGTAAGCATACATTATTGATAAATTATGTAGATTTAACTAAGAGTAGTCCGTTAAAGCCAAAATGTGACTTATTTTCATGTTTGGTAACTACGTTGCTCATGAACTGATAAATACCTACACCAGTGAATATGTGAGGAACTCATTAGGTGTGCGGTGTGACTAATGAGTGTAAAATGAGTGGTGTGAACAATGATTGCAACGTGTAGTGTGGCTAGTGAGTGTAATATGTGCATTGTGATCAATGAGTGTAACGTGTGTAGTGTTAGCTAGTGAGTGTAATATGTGGTGTGATCAATGAGTGTAACGTGTGTGTAGTGTGGCTAGTGAGTGTAACGTGTGTGTAGTGTGGCTAGTGAGTGTAACGTGTGTGTAGTGTGGCTAGTGAGTGTAATATGTGGTGTGATCAATGAGTGTAACGTGTGTGTAGTGTGGCTAGTGAGTGTGCGTGGAACGCACTGGGTATGTGGTGTAACCAGTTTGTGTACTGATTGTACTTGAGGGGTTTGAGACTCGCCTCCTGGCCCCACCTCTCAATTACTCACAAACGATCATATTAAATTCCTGGCCTAGTAGGCTCTGTCATACCCATTCATAAAACTTTGCAAGAAGTCTGCTTTCACCACTCCCTTAATGAAATCGTTCCACTTCCTAACCTCTTTAAATTACTCTTCTTATTCTGCACCTTTAAAATTCATTTTATGCCCTCTTTTCGTCCTTTGTGATTCCCTCGTTTCAAAGTCTGCCTTTGCTTTATCAAGACCTTTGACTGTCATAAGGGCCAGAGCTTGCTACCACCTGCAGCGCATGAGACTGCCATTCCCACGAGCTCCCCTGGGGCGGAGAAGAAGGTGGCAGTCCAGAGGCCTAGCTTCTCCCTACGAGCCCCGTGAGGGCGGAGAATGGGACTAGGCCTGGGGACAGCCGATCCCAGAAAATGAGGAGGTACTCGTACCTCCTCCAATAGCAGACATCGGTCTCAGACACTCCTAAGACAGGGAGGTAAGGCCGGGTCACCATCTGGAAAAGACCCGGACCCCAAAAGTACCGGTGAATCAAGAATAATAACAATTTGACTGTCGTGTAAGTCGTCATCATGTACCTTTCCCCAATGTTTTCTTCTCTAGTGTATGAAGGTTTATTTCCCAGTTTTCCTCGTAAATCTTTTTTTTCAGCTCCAGAACGAGAAGTCAGCTAATCCGTGGATTTATCTAGTCTCTGAACATGTTTGCTCAGGTGAGGGCTCAATGCGGGTGCTGTGTACTCTATGATAGGTCTGACAAATGTCATACATTTTCCCGAAAGACTTTTTGTTCAAGTACCTGAATATTGTTTTTGAAGTCTGATTTCACAGCTATGAAAAGTTTGGGATATGTTTTTCGTTATGCCCATCCCCAGTTCTTTTGCCTCTCCTCTCTATTCAGTCTGTATTCTTTAGCGACCTTTTATTTCCTTCGCGACTTTTACAGCTTTGCAGTTACTGGGGTTGAATAGTCACCTCTCTAAACAGTCCTGCAGTTTGACTAGCCTTGTAGGTTAGACTTTTAGCAGTCCAGAATTATTATTATAATCAAGGGGGAAGCGCTAAACCTGTAGGAATATACAGCGCCTGGGGGTATGGAAGGTATTCAGGGTTAATTCAGGGAACTGGAGTACAGATTCAGTTCCCTAGATCAAGAGCCCCTCACCTGCATCAAGGAACCTTCATTTAGGGGAGCAGTCCAAAAATATGCCGTCCACCTATCTCTCTCTCTCTCTCTCTCTCTCTCTCTCTCTCTCTCTCTCTCTTTCTCGCTTAATTTCTGTAAATCCATCCTAGATTCGTGGGCCAGAATTTACCTTTTCTGTCTTTATGATAAGGTGTAGCTAGCTGGTGTGAGTTGAGGATAGTGGGTTTGTGATGAGCGGGGGGTGGCTAGAGTGCGGCTGCAGCTGGCTCATTCAGTACTGGTCCCCCTAGACACATACACACGGGCTGCTCTTGTGCCTGGTGCACACTCCAGCGGCTCTTCCAGACTCACTAATCTTCCAGATGAACCCACTTCTCTCCAGATTCTCACATACACACTGCCTGTCTGGGGTTGGACTCTAACCCGAACTCATCCTGCCAGTCATGCATGGCGACAATTGCGCTCACTTTTTTAACTGCATGAGGTGTTGCTTGCCGCAAGTGTTCGAGGAGTCGCAGGCGGGAGTCTGAAGTCAACACCTCGGCAAGTGTGCTCACTACAAGCTGCACAATTGTTTTGGGAAGCAACATTATGCAACTAAACACGAGTGACTATGCAAGTTCCTTTTGTCTCCACGCATGCGTGTACGGTGATTGAACACTACATCGTCTCTCGCTGAAAATTAGACACCCGAGTGTGAAGGTCTGTCAGAGCGTCGAAGGAGTAAGTGTAGCGGCTGTGTTGAGCTGAGGTGGTGTGTCGGGGTGTGCAAGTGTATGCCGGAGCTGATCTAAGTGTGCAGGGCGGCCAGCCACCCCTTACCCGGTCTCCCTGCAGCTTCAACTGGGCGCCAGCATCCCCCCCTCCCGACCCGCTCCTTGTGTGTTTGTGTGTGTGTGTGTCAGCGACTCCTACCCTCCCTTCCTGCCTCCTACAACCCCCCTTCACTCCTTCCCCCCATTCTGCACCCGATGCCACACACACTATGAACTCGTTTATGCCCTGTACCCAGTGATTACCACATTTTATTTGGCAGTACAGCAGTTGTCTGAGTGGGAAGGATGGGCAGTGAAGGGCACGGTGGCAGGGGTGTGTGAGTGCGTCTGGTCGGGGCACGAGGAAGCACTCAGGAAGGACTGGTGGCCCCCGGCAGGAGAATAGGAGCTGGGATGCTGCGTGCGGCCCCAGTCACAGGGAAATCTCCAACGTAAAAGGCAGGTTGCTGACGCTGTTTAGGTGGAAGCTGTCTGCTGCCCAGGTGGTTGTGCCTGCCACTCAGGTGGTTGTCTCTACTG
>NC_091369.1:42500-72500 GCF_038502225.1 Cherax quadricarinatus
CCTCAGTCTTGGAGTTGGTGAAGATCACCGTAGTCTTTTGTATATAGTTCTACATTGTTCACGTTATGTCCTTGTATGGTATTGATAAAGCCACTGGCGGGCGAAACTTCTACAAATAAAAATACCTACACATAAAGTTGTCTAACTGTTGCACATGTCTAACTCTCCAGCAAACAGGGAGTAAGAATGTAATAAAGTTGGTAGAATTACCGACAATATGTAAAGTAAAAGGACACAAGTGCAACTAATGTGACATTTATTGTGGCAACGTTTCGCTCTCCAGGAGCTTTATCAAGCCATTATAAACAATACATGGACACAGAGGGTATATAAAGGCTCTGAGTGAGGTGCAATACTAGTGAGGTACCATTTCGATGTTCACTAGTGGTAGTAGTAGTAGTAGTAGTAGTAGTAGTAGTAGTAGTAGTAGTAGTAGTAGTAGTGAGAAAAGTAGTAGTAATACAATATGGTAGAGCAATTAATTCGTACATGAGTAAAAGGATATAAAAGCTATTACTTGGGTAACATAAAAATAGGTTGGACAAATATAGACTGGAAAGAGGCAGCTTGTTTCAGTGTTCACTCTCTGTAATGTGCTTTGTGTAGTATAACAGGAGAGACTATGTGATGGCAGGGTTTATTGTTTTCAGGAGGATTCTTGCTAAGATTTCAGAGATGGTGAAGCTGCCGTTGTTTTGTTTAATTGTATTCGAAACAGCGATCAGTGCTGATTCGAGGCACTTGCGTCTGCGGAAATTAGTTTCTTTAATCACTAATTGGGCGTCTCTGAATTTCATGAGATGATTGGTAGAATTTCGATGTTGTACACAGGCGTTGTTCAAGTTATCGTTCCTACATGCGTAAATGTGTTCACTGAGGCGGGTGGAAGATTGAGACACTTATGCAGCATATGGGAATCTTTATTCAGGAAACGTTTCGCCACACAGTGGCTTCATCAGTCCAATACAAAGAGGAAGGCGTAAGGAGAGGAGGAGTATGAGGTAATCAGTCCCTCAGCCTGGAGTCGATGTGTTCAGTCCATCAATCTTGTAGAATGTACAGCTTGTAATAAAGTTGGTAGAATTACCGACAATATGTAAAGTAAAAGGACACAAGTGCAACTAATGTGACATTTATTGTGGCAACGTTTCGCTCTCCAGGAGCTTTATCAAGCCATTAATGGCTTGATAAAGCTCCTGGAGAGCGAAACGTTGCCACAATAAATGTCACATTAGTTGCACTTGTGTCCTTTTACTTTACAGAATGTACAGCATAGGGCCGTAGACGTGGCTTATATACTGTAGTGAGGTGAGGTGAAGCAGGCGGAGGCGGGGTCATAGTGGTACCATCCACTAGTCGAAGTAGGTCTTCGTCCAAAGGTTGAACAAGTGTTGAAGAATTCTTTGTAACAAGATCCCATGATGCTGCAGTGTCTGACAGTTGTGATGAATGGTTTGAAAAACCATTCATCACAACCATTCATCCATCAACCATTCAACCATCAAACCATTCATCCATCAACCATTCAACCATCAAACCATTCATCACAACTGAGGCGGGTGTCGAGGTTTCTTGCTGTTTCACCTACGTAAATCTTGATAAATTAGACACATGTGCAACTCTTGGGTATCTTTATTGAGGAAACGTTTCGCCACACAGTGGCTTCATCAGTCCATACGTAGGAGAAACTTGAAGAACAGGAGAAGAATGAGGTAATCAGTCCCTCAACCTTGAGTCGATGTGTTCAGTCCATCAATCTTGAATAGAATACGGCATATCAGCGGAGAAGCAGCTTATAAACCGTATGGCAGGAGAGGTGCAGCAGTCATAGATCGTGTCACATTTGTTCAATGTGGAAGTAGGTCGTGCCCAAGAATTAGGCAAGCGAAGAATTCCTAAGTATTAAGATCCCAAGAAGTTGCAGTGTCTGACAGATTTGTAGATGAATGGTTCAGAGAACCGACGTGTTGATAAATTAGACACATGTGCAACTCTTGGGTATATTGAGGAAACGCTTCGCCACACAGTGGCTTCATCAGTCCATACAAAGGAGAATCTTGAAGAACAGCAGGAGAATGAGGTAATCAGTCCCTCAAATGTGACACCACCTATGACTGGAAATAAATGGTATAAAATACCGACACAATGGAAATATAAACACATATGCAGTATAATGTGATCCTTTATTGACAACGTTTCACCCACACAGTGGGCTTTTTCAAGTCACACACAGATCTACCTGGGGTGGAAGGTACGGGAGTATTTATAGTCATGTTCAGAATGTTGAGGTCAGGTGGAGAATGCTGCATCTGATGATCTACCGGGTGGGGTTATAGAGTCTTGGGTAGCTTGGCAGGGGTATTGGACAAGTTGTGAGTAGACCTTCTGCAGTGTTCTATGTTCTTATGTGGGATAGCGATGAAGAAGTTTCTTGGCGAGTGGTTCAGCTATGTTATAGAAGCCGTTATTCTGGTTGAAATTGTTGGTTATAGAGATAAGCGATGATTCCAGGATTCTTCGGTATTGAGTGTTGTCTTCTGTGGCGATAAGTCTTGAGTTTCTGTAGTTAATTAAATGATTGTGTGAATTGCGATGTTGTACACAGGCATTCCTTGTATCGTCAGTCCTGCTTGCATATTGGTGTTCTGAAATACGTGTTTGGAGGTCTCTTGATGTTTCGCCCACATATAATTTGTTGCAGTCATTACAAGGGATTATGTATACCCCTGCAGAGGATGGAGGCTTGTCCTGTCTACTACTGGTGATGTCCTTGATGGTCGTGGTTGTGGAGGTAGATACTTGGAATGATGTATTGGAAAAGATGTTGGAAACATGTTTGGCAATGGAGTTGGTGGGGAGGACTATGTATCTCTTCTCGGCAGTGTCTTCTCTGGGTGTGTTGAAGATGTTTAATGCCCGCCGTCTGCAGTCTCTGATGAAGTGACGAGGATAGTGGAGTTTAGAAAATACTTGTTCAATTATAGTGCATTCTTCCTCAAGGAACTCATTGCTGCAGATTCTGAGTGCACGCAGGAAGAAGCCTATAATTACACCACGTTTGGTTTTGGTGTCGTGGTGAGAGTATAAGTGGAGAAGATCGTTTTGGTTGGTGAGTTTTCGATAGACTTTAAAACGAAGTTCGTGGTCAGCTTTGAAGAGCAGAACATCAAGGAAAGGAAGAGTGTTGTCGACTTCTTCTTCAAGTGTGAACTGGATTGAAGGCTCGACCTGGTTGAGCTTGTCTTGGAGAGCTTGAACGTTGAAGCGTTTAGGAGTTATGAGGAGAATGTCGTCAACATAACGGAGCCAGGTGACAGACGAAGGGATAATGGTGGAGAAACGTTCGGCTTCTAGATGTTCCATGTATAGGTTCGCCAGGACCGCACTGAGTGGCGAACCCATGGGTAGTCCAAAAGTCTGCTGAAAGAGGTGATTTTCGAAAGAAAAACACGTAAAGCCAACACATAGTTCAACAAGATCGATGAAATCGCTGGCTGGAATGGGAAGATCAAGTGAATCGTCAATTTTCCTGCGCAAGAGATCGATGGCTTGTGTAGTAGGTACTTTGGTGAATAGGGAAGTCACGTCAAGGCTGGAAAGTTTCTTGTTCCTGATGTTGATGTTGCGAATGCGATTGAGAAGATCACCCGAGTGTTTGAGATGTGCTGGACTGATAGTGCCCAAGAGTTTAGAGAGGTGTTTTGCGAGAATTCCTGAGAGCTGGTGGGGAGCACTGCCTATTCCCGAGGATATGGGCCTCAGTGGGATACCAGGCTTGTGAGTTTTTGGCAGGCCGTACATTCTGGCAGGTCTGGGGTTGCCGTATTCTATTCAAGATTGATGGACAAACCACATCGACTCAAGGTTGAGGGACTGATACCTCATTCTCCTGCTGTTCTTCAAGATTCTCCTTTGTATGGACTGATGAAGCAACTGTGTGGCGAAAC
The DNA here is from genome assembly GCF_038502225.1 of Cherax quadricarinatus. Taxonomy (NCBI): domain Eukaryota; kingdom Metazoa; phylum Arthropoda; class Malacostraca; order Decapoda; family Parastacidae; genus Cherax; species Cherax quadricarinatus. The sequence continues at coordinate 46,448 of NC_091369.1, forward strand.
GTTTCCTCAATAAAGATACCCAAGAGTTGCACATGTGTCTAATTTATCAACATCAAGGAGAGGTATGAGGCCAGAGGTAAGGTGCTGCAGCTTGTAGATTGTAATAAAGTTGGTAGAATTACCGACAATATGTAAAGTAAAAGGACACAAGTGCAACTAATGTGACATTTATTGTGGCAACGTTTCGCTCTCCAGGAGCTTTATCAAGCCATGGTAATGGCTTGATAAAGCTCCTGGAGAGCGAAACGTTGCCACAATAAATGTCACATTAGTTGCACTTGTGTCCTTTTACTTTACAGCTTGTAGATTACATCACAGAAGCAGCCACACCACTGTAAGTGTACTTCATGTTAAACAGTTAGCAAAAGAGTTGTAAACAATGCAGACATTCACTGTATCAAGATACTATATTGTTGCTATGTTAGACATAACAGCATAAGAATATAAGAAAGCAGCAGGTCTATTGGCCCATGTTATTCAAGTTCAAGTAAGACAGGTGCTGCACCTCACTTCCGATTAAAGTATACAAATCCTGGCCTCATGCTTCTGCTTTAAGCTAAGAGTGTGATCATCTATCAAGGCTCAGAGACTGATCACCTCAAATTACCTCTCCACTTCTATTGTCTCCAGTATTGTAATCACCTCTTGTATTTGACTGATGAAGCCTACTAAAGAGGACCCCAACAGGGGGTCGAAATATACAGATCAATTAATTTTCTGAGTTTCTGTCTCCATGTGGGTTATTATTGAGCACTGACACTTTACTTATTCAAAAATATACGGGAAAATATTGTTGGTAGTGGGTTTAGGTTTGAGAAGAACTTACCTAGTATGTGCCAGTAGGCGTGCTGCAGTGTTCCTCCTTTCTTATGTTCTTGTGTGCTGCACATATGTCTTACTTGACAAGTGTTCATTACACTTTAGTTATTCAAAGATATACATATTGATAAATTAGACACATGTGCAACTCTTGGGTATCTTTATTGAGGAAACGTTTCGCCACACAGTGGCTTCATCAGTCCATACATAGGAGAAACTTGAAGAACAGGAGGAGAATGAGGTAATCAGTCCCTCAACCTTGAGTCCATGTGTTCAGTCCATCAATCTTGAGTAGAATGTCAAGATTGATGGACTGAACACATCGACTCAAGGTTGAGGGACTGATTACCTCATTCTCCTCCTGTTCTTCAAGTTTCTCCTATGTATGGACTGATGAAGCCACTGTGTGGCGAAACGTTTCCTCAATAAAGATACCCAAGAGTTGCACATGTGTCTAATTTATCAACATGTCGGTTCTATGAACCATTCATATTCAAAGATATACATATTGCACATGTGTCTTACTCATCAACTGGTCGGTATTGTATACCATTGAGAGGATAAGGTAGCGAAAAGGTGAGGCTTTGTGCTCAGTGTCAGCGGAGGTCGCCATGGCTGTCGTAGTGCTGCGTCTTTATTGTAATTATCTTGGTACAATTACCGACAATATGTTAGGTAAAAGAGCACAAGTGAAACTAATGTGACATTTTATTGTAGCAACGTTTCGCTCTCCACATTTGCCAAGCTGTTAAAGGCTTGATAAAGCTCCTGGAGAGCGAAACGTTGCCACGATAAAATTTCACATTAGTTGCATTTGTGTCCTTTTACCTACGTCTTTATTGTTGAGGTTTACATATAATTTGTGTTTATTAAAGTTTCCGGTGGTTATGGAATATATTATCTCCTCTTAGATAAAATTCCATTTATTTTATCAGGTTATATAGTTGTGGGACGACTCACGAAATCGTAATAACACGATTGCAAACGGATCACTAACCGTGGTGGGGGATTCGTCTGTAAAAACAAGAATTTGTGGTCACAGTGGTGGCTCATGCTAACCTCCCTATGGTGTGCAGAAATATACCTACTTGAATGAATCTCATTAAAGTCACCTGGCTTAGTGGATTTAGGACTCACTTGCCATGGGTTCAAACCACATCCGTTCCATGGTTTAATTGTGGCAAATCAGTGGTGATAAGAAATCTTCATCTATTTATTCTTACCTTTATATGATGTTAAATGTGGCTATAATCTCTCATCTTTTCCTTCAAACACGGGGATTCTTAAGTATTTTTAGGCATTCATGGTAAGACCACTTCTACCATGATAGTGTCTGACCACTTCTACCATGATAGTGTCTGACCACGTCTACCATGATAGTGTCTGACCACGTCTACCATGATAGTGTCTGACCACTTCTACCATGATAGTGTCTGACCACTTCTACCATGATAGTGTCTGACCACGTCTACCATGATAGTGTCTGACCACGTCTACCATGATAGTGTCTGACCACTTCTACCATGATAGTGTCTGACCACTTCTACCATGATAGTGTCTGACCACGTCTACCATGATAGTGTCTGACCACTTCTACCATGATAGTGTCTGACCACTTCTACCATGATAGTGTCTGACCACTTCTACCATGATAGTGTCTGACCACGTCTACCATGATAGTGTCTGACCACTTCTACCATGATAGTGTCTGACCACTTCTACCATGATAGTGTCTGACCACGTCTACCATGATAGTGTCTGACCACGTCTACCATGATAGTGTCTGACCACTTCTACCATGATAGTGTCTGACCACCTCTACCATGATAGTGTCTGACCACTTCTACCATGATAGTGTCTGACCACTTCTACCATGATAGTGTCTGACCACTTCTACCATGATAGTGTCTGACCACTTCTACCATGATAGTGTCTGACCACTTCTACCATGATAGTGTCTGACCACCTCTACCATGATAGTGTCTGACCATCTCTACCATGATAGTGTCTGACCACTTCTACCATGATAGTGTCTGACCACGTCTACCATGATAGTGTCTGACCACTTCTACCATGATAGTGTCTGACCACTTCTACCATGATAGTGTCTGACCACCTCTACCATGATAGTGTCTGACCATCTCTACCATGATAGTGTCTGACCACTTCTACCATGATAGTGTCTGACCACCTCTACCATGATAGTGTCTGACCACGTCTACCATGATAGTGTCTGACCACTTCTACCATGATAGTGTCTGACCACTTCTACCATGATAGTGTCTGACCACTTCTACCATGATAGTGTCTGACCACCTCTACCATGATAGTGTCTGACCACTTCTACCATGATAGTGTCTGACCACTTCTACCATGATAGTGTCTGACCACCTCTACCATGATAGTGTCTGACCACCTCTACCATGATAGTGTCTGACCACTTCTACCATGATAGTGTCTGACCACTTCTACCATGATAGTGTCTGACCACTTCTACCATGATAGTGTCTGACACTTCTACCATGATAGTGTCTGACCACTTCTACCATGATAGTGTCTGACCACTTCTACCATGATAGTGTCTGACCACTTCTACCATGATAGTGTCTGACCACCTCTACCATGATAGTGTCTGACCACTTCTACCATGATAGTGTCTGACCACCTCTACCATGATAGTGTCTGACCACCTCTACCATGATAGTGTCTGACCACTTCTACCATGATAGTGTCTGACCACCTCTACCATGATAGTGTCTGACCACCTCTACCATGATAGTGTCTGACCACCTCTACCATGATAGTGTCTGACCACCTCTACCATGATAGTGTCTGACCACTTCTACCATGATAGTGTCTGACCACCTCTACCATGATAGTGTCTGACCACTTCTACCATGATAGTGTCTGACCACTTCTACCATGATAGTGTCTGACCATCTCTACCATGATAGTGTCTGACCACTTCTACCATGATAGTGTCTGACCACCTCTACCATGATAGTGTCTGACCACCTCTACCATGATAGTGTCTGACCACCTCTACCATGATAGTGTCTGACCACCTCTACCATGATAGTGTCTGACCACCTCTACCATGATAGTGTCTGACCATTTCTACCATGATAGTGCCTGACCACCTCTACCATGATAGTGTCTGACCACCTCTACCATGATAGTGTCTGACCACCTCTACCATGATAGTGTCTGACCACCTCTACCATGATAGTGTTTGACCACCTCTACCATGATAGTGTCTGACCACCTCTACCATGATAGTGTCTGACCACCTCTACCATGATAGTGTCTGACCACGTCTACCATGATAGTGTTTGACCACCTCTACCATGATAGTGTCTGACCACCTCTACCATGACAGTGCCTGACCACGTCTACCATGATAGTGTTTGACCACCTCTACCATGATAGTGTCTGATCACGTCTACCATGATAGTGTTTGACCACCTCTACCATGATAGTGTTTGACTACCTCCACCATAATAGTGTCTGACCACGTCTACCATGATAGTTTAACCACGTCTACCATGATAGTGTTTGACCACCTCTACCATGATAGTGTCTGACCACGTCTACCATGATAGTGTCTGACCACCTCTACCATGATAGTGTCTGACCACGTCTACCATGATAGTGTCTGACCACGTCTACCATGAGAGTGACCACCTCTACCATGACAGTGTCTGACCACTTCTACCATGATAGTGTCTGACCACGTCTACCATGATAGTGTCTGACCACGTCTACCATGATGGTGTCTGACCACGTCTACCATGATCGTGTCTGACCACCTCTACCATGATAGTGTCTGACCACGTTTACCATGATATATTTTGGTATGGTATATTTTTTATGCATTCTGCTCAGTTTCCATTGCCACTATGGTAGACCTTGGCCACCATTACCATGGTAGATACTAGCCATCACTTACATGATATGACACTTTCATGGTAGATTGTGCTTATGCAAATGAGGCAATCGTAGAGATTCTGGAGATGTTAACGAGTGAATAGAAAGTGATCAACGAGAATAACTGGTAGTGGTGATGGTGGTGGTGGTGGTGGTGGTGGTGGTGGTGGTGATAGTTGTGGTGGTGATGGTGGTGGTGATAGTGGATGTGGTGGGGAAAGGGGGGGTTGACGAAGGTTCCATTGTGTAAGTCACAGCCTAGGCAGGAGCGAGTCATGACCACTCCTGTAGCCACACCTGGTCATTTCATGACCGGCCACACCTGGTCGGTTCATGGCCACTCCTGTAGCCACACTTGGTTAGTTCATGACCATTCCTGTAGCCACACTTGGTCAGTTCACGACTATTTCTGTAGCCACACTTGGTTAATTCATGACGACTCCTGTAGCCACACTTGGTCAGTTCATGACGACTCCTGTAGCCACACTTGGTCATTTCATGACTCCTGTAGTCACACTTGGTCAGTTCACGAGCACTCCTGCGGCACACCTGGTCAGTTCATGATCAACCACACCTGTTCAGTTTATAAATATTAAACATTATGAGTTCTCTTTCTCGAGTATCTGACTTGAGATAGAGAACTCATGTCACGCTCTCCTGTCTGAAGGAGGTCTGCTCTAGTCTGTAATGGCAACGTTGGTTCATGTCACCCGGTGCTGGTGCCATCCTGGTCCATGTCGGTCCATATTGGTCCTGTTTTGGTTCATATTGATCCTGATTGGGTCTACATCGGCTCACCTCGGCCTGGTGTAGATCCACCTAGGTCTTCTCTATAGAGGTCCAGCGTTTGATGATAATCTGACAGTATTTTTTAAGGAAAAACTAACTTTATGGGTAGGTTAAAGAAGGACTGATGGTGAAGCTAGTCAGTAGAAGTATCCCTGGTGACTTGAATAAGAATGTTAGAGAGTGAGAGAGAGAGAGAGAGAGCGAGTGAGATAGTGAAGGAGGGGGGAGGGTCAGTGTACTTCTCTCCTGGGAAACGCCTTCAGGGTCATCTGTGAGTCGTGAACACTGAGCGATCATTTGTGAAACGTGAACACCGTGAACGATCATTTGGTCGATGCGAACACTGAACAAACATTTGGTAGACGTGAACACTGTGAACGATCGTTTGGTAGACGTGAACACTGTGAACGATCGTTTGGTAGACGTGAACACTGTGAACGATCGTTTGGTAGACGTGAACACTGTGAACGATCGTTTGGTAGACGTGAACACTGTGAACGATCGTTTGGTAGACGTGAACACTGTGAACGATCGTTTGGTAGACGTGAACACTGAACGATCGTTTGGTAGACGTGAACACTGTGAACGATCGTTTGGTAGACGTGAACACTGTGAACGATCGTTTGGTAGACGTGAACACTGTGAACGATCGTTCGGTAGACGTGAACACTGAACGATCGTTTGGTAGACGTGAACACTGTGAACGAGCATCTACCATCTCACAATCAACGTTCTTCATGCATGTAACATGTTATCACTCACTCGTTTCCACTATAGTATTTGACGTTACCAACAGTCTGGATGATCAGAAAGCGAGCCACGGTTAGTGGCCGGAATATCTAGTCTCCACCACTCCTTGTGCTGGATGACCCGCACGGGTTAACTACTTCTCTTACTACTACTACTACTACTACTACTACAACTATTACTAATACTATTACTACCACTACTACAAAAATAATATTAGCAGCAACAGCAACAACAAAAACAACAACAATAATAATAATAATAATAATAATAATAATAATAATAATAATAATAATAATAATGACATTATCTGCGTTAAAATGAGTGGTCAATTATTTTTAGTTCGGTTAGGTTTACGAACATTTTATTGTCAGTTAGAGTTATATTTAAAGTTATATTTCAGACAATATCTGCATCTCTGACACGTTACCTCACACTAGTGTTTATTCCTGTTCTTAATGCTTGAGCAACCCCATCACTGTATTAGTCTGATTTGTATTCACTATTTAGTTTGAATATTGTTGGGGTGGGCGTGCATTTGTGTGTGTGAGCACGTGTTGGTGTGAGTGCTGGTGTGTGAAGGCGTGTGAGCGTGAGTGCTGGTGTGTGTGAGCACGTGTGGGTGTGAGTGCTGGTGTGTGAGGACGTGTGAGCGTGAGTGCTGGTGTGTGTGAGCACGTGTGGGTGTGAGTGCTGGTGTGTGAGGACGTGTGAGCGTGAGTGCTGGTGTGTGTGAGAACGTGTGGGTGTGAGTGCTGGTGTGTGAGGACGTGTGAGCGTGAGTGCTGGTGTGTGTGAGAACGTGTGGGTGTGAGTGCTGGTGTGTGAGGACGTGTGAGCGTGAGTGCTGGTGTGTGTGAGCACGTGTGGGTGTGAGTGCTGGTGTGTGAGGACGTGTGAGCGTGAGTGCTGGTGTGTGTGAGCACGTGTGGGTGTGAGTGCTGGTGTGTGAGGACGTGTGAGCGTGAGTGCTGGTGTGTGTGAGCACGTGTGGGTGTGAGTGCTGGTGTGTGAGGACGTGTGAGCGTGAGTGCTGGTGTGTGTGAGCACGTGTTGGTGTGAGTGCTGGTGTGTGTGAGGACGTGTGAGCGTGAGTGCTGGTGTGTGAGGACGTGTGAGCGTGAGTGCTGGTGTGTGTGAGCACGTGTGGGTGTGAGTGCTGGTGTGTGAGGACGTGTAAGCGTGAGTGCTGGTGTGTGTGAGCACGTGTGGGTGTGAGTGCTGGTGTGTGAGCACGTGTGGGTGTGAGTGCTGGTGTGTGTGAGCACGTGTGGGTGTGAGTGCTGGTGTGTGAGCACGTGTGAGCGTGAGTGCTGGTGTGTGCGAGCACGTGTGGGTGTGAGTGCTGGTGTGTGAGGACGTGTGAGCGTGAGTGCTGGTGTGTGTGAGCACGTGTGGGTGCGAGTGCTGGTGTGTGAGGACGTGTGAGCGTGAGTGCTGGTGTGTGTGAGCACGTGTGGGTGTGAGTGCTGGTGTGTGAGGACGTGTAAGCGTGAGTGCTGGTGTGTGTGAGCACGTGTGGGTGTGAGTGCTGGTGTGTGAGCACGTGTGGGTGTGAGTGCTGGTGTGTGTGAGCACGTGTGGGTGTGAGTGCTGGTGTGTGAGCACGTGTGAGCGTGAGTGCTGGTGTGTGCGAGCACGTGTGGGTGTGAGTGCTGGTGTGTGAGGACGTGTGAGCGTGAGTGCTGGTGTGTGTGAGCACGTGTGGGTGTGAGTGCTGGTGTGTGAGGACGTGTGAGCGTGAGTGCTGGTGTGTGTGAGCACGTGTGGGTGTGAGTGCTGGTGTGTGAGGACGTGTGAGCGTGAGTGCTGGTGTGTGTGAGCACGTGTGGGTGTGAATGCTGGTGTGTGAGCACGTGTGAGCGTGAGTGCTGGTGTGTGAGCACGTGTGAGCGTGAGTGCTGGTGTGTGAGCACGTGTGAGCGTGAGTGCTGGTGTGTGAGCACGTGTGAGCGTGAGTGCTGGTGTGTGAGCACGTGTGGATGTGAGTGCTGGTGTGCGAGCACGTGTGAGCGTGAGTGCTGGTGTGTGAGCACGTGTGGGTGTGAGTGCTGGTGTGCGAGCACGTGTGAGCGTGAGTGCTGGTGTGTGAGCACGTGTGGGTGTGAGTGCTGGTGTGTGAGGACGTGTGAGCGTGAGTGCTGGTGTGTGTGAGCACATGTGAACGTGAGTGCTGGTGTGAGCACGTGTGAGCGTGAGTGCTGATGTGTGAGGACGTGTGAGCGTGAGTGCTGGTGTATGTTTGCACGTGTTGAGGGAGTGTGGAGGCGCGTGCAGGAGGGACGTCAGTGTACGTGCTTAAGATGAAAGGAGAAGTGACATTGTTGACACAGGAGGTGAACACCTTTGTTTCCTTCCTGGCCAGGTAGGCAGGTGATGTGTGTGTGTGTGTGTGTGTGTGTGTGTGTGTGTGTGTGTGTGTGTGTGTGTGTGTGTGTGTGTGTGTGTGTTTGTTGTGGCGTGGGTGAAGGGGGTTATGGCGTGGGTGAAGGTAGTGGCGTAGGTGAAGGTAGTAGTGGCGTAGGTGGACGTACTAGTGGCGTGGGTGGAGGTGATAGTGGCGTGGGTGAAGGTGGTAGAGGCGTGGGTGGAGGTGGTAGTGGCGTGGGTGGAGGTGGCAGTGGCGTGGGTGGAGGTAGTAGTGGCGTGGGTGGTGGTAGTGGCGTGAGTGATAGTAGTGGCGTGGGTGGAGGTGGCAGTGGCGTGGGTGGAGGTGCCAGTGGCGTGGGTGCAGGTGCCAGTGGCGTGGGTGCAGGTGCCAGTGGCGTGGGTGGAGGTGCCAGTGGCGTGGGTGGAGGTAATAGTGGCGTGGGTGGTGGTAGTGGCGTGGGTGGAGGTAGTAGTGGCGAGGATGGTAGTAGTGGCGTGGGTGGAGGTGGCAGTGGCGTGGGAGGCGTGGTAACACGTTTGTGGAAGACATCGTCCTCATTACCGTAAGTCAGAGGGAGAAACAGACGGCGTAGTGTTGCAGGTGTTGTGTGTGGTGGTGCAGGTGTTGTGGGTGGTGGTGCGGATGCTGTGGGTGGTGTTGCAGGTGTTGTGGGTGGTGGTGCGGGTGCTGTGGGTGGTGTTGCAGGTGTTGTGGGTGGTGTTGCAGGCGATGTGGGTGGTGTTGCTGGTATTGCAGGTGGTGGTGCAGGTGCTGTGGGTAGTGGTGCAGGCGTTGTGGGTGATAGCGCAGGTGTTATGGGTGGTGCAGGTGTTTTTGGAAGTGTAGGTTTTGTGGGTGGTGGTGGTGCAGGTGTTGTGGGTGGTGTTGCAGGTATTGTGGGTGGTGGTGCAGATGTTGTAGGTTGTGGTGCATGTGTTGTGGGTGGATGGTGCAGTGTTGTGAGTGTAGTGCAGGTGTTGTGGGTGGTAGTGCAGGTGTTGTGGGTGGTGGTGCAGGTGTTGTGAGTGGTAGTGCAGTTGTGGGTGGTAGTGCAGGTGTTGTGGGTGGTGGTGCAGGTGTTGTAGGTGGTAGTGCAGGTGTTGTGAGTGGTAGTGCAGGTGTTGTGGGTGGTGGTGCAGGTGTTGTGGGTGGGTGGTGCAGGTGTTGTGGGTGGTAGTGCAGGTGTTGTGGGTGGTGGTGCAGGTGTTGTGGGTGGTGGTGCAGGTGTTGTGGGTGGTGGTGCAGTTGTGGGTGGTGGTGCAGGTGTTGTGGGTGGTGGTGCAGGTGTTGTGGGTGGTGGTGCAGGTGTTGTAGGTGGTAGTGCAGGTGTTGTAGGTGGCAGTGCAGGTGTTGTGGGTGATGGTGCAGGTGTTGTGGGTGGTAGTGCAGGTGTTGTGGGTGGTAGTGCAGGTGTTGTGGGTGGTCGTGCAGGTGTTGTGGGTGGTGGTGCAGGTGTTGTGGGTGGTGGTGCAGGTGTTGTGGGTGGTGGTGCAGTTGTGGGTGGTGGTGCAGGTGTTGTGGGTGGTGGTGCAGTTGTGGGTGGTGGTGCAGGTGTTGTGGGTGGTCGTGCAGGTGTTGTGGGTGGTGGTGCAGGTGTTGTAGGTGGTAGTGCAGGTGTTGTAGGTAGTAGTGCAGGTGTTGTGGGTGATGGTGCAGGTGTTGTAGGTGGTAGTGCAGGTGTTGTGGGTGGTAGTGCAGGTGTTGTGGGTGGGTGGTGCAGGTGTTGTGGGTGGTAGTGCAGGTGTTGTGGGTGGTGGTGCAGTTGTGGGTGGTGGTGCAGGTGTTGTGGGTGGTGGTGCAGGTGTTGTGGGTGGTGGTGCAGTTGTGGGTGGTGGTGCAGGTGTTGTGGGTGGTGGTGCAGGTGTTGTGGGTGGTGGTGCAGGTGTTGTAGGTGGTAGTGCAGGTGTTGTAGGTGGTAGTGCAAGTGTTGTGGGTGATGGTGCAGGTGTTGTAGGTGGTAGTGCAGGTGTTGTGGGTGGCAGTGCAGGTGTTGTGGGTGGTAGTGCAGGTGTTGTGGGTGGTGGTGCAGGTGTTGTGGGTGGTGGTGCAGGTGTTGTGGGTGGTGGTGCAGGTGTTGTGGGTGGTGGTGCAGGTGTTGTGGGTGGTCGTGCAGGTGTTGTGGGTGCTGGTGCAGGTGTTGTAGGTAGTAGTGCAGGTGTTGTAGGTGGTAGTGCAGGTGTTGTGGGTGGTAGTGCAGGTTTTGTGGGTGGTGGTGCAGGTGTTGTGGGTGGTAGTGCAGGTTTTGTGGGTGGTGGTGCAAGTGTTGTAGGTGGTAGTGCAGGTGTTGTGGGTGGTAGTGCAGGTGTTGTGGGTGGTAGTGCAGGTGTTGTGGGTGGTGGTGCAGGTGTTGTGGGTGGTAGTGAAGGTGTTGTGGGTGGTGGTGCAGGTGTTGTGGGTGGTCGTGCAGGTGTTGTGGGTGGTCGTGCAGGTGTTGTGGGTGGTCGTGCAGGTGTTGTGGGTGGTAGTGCAGGTGTTGTGGGTGGTGGTGCAGGTGTTGTGGGTGGTAGTGCAGGTGTTGTGGGTGGTGGTGCAAGTGTTGTAGGTGGTAGTGCAGGTGTTGTGGGTGGTAGTGCAGGTGTTGTGGGTGGTAGTGCAGGTGTTGTGGGTGGTGGTGCAGGTGTTGTGGGTGGTGGTGCAGGTGTTGTGGGTGGTGGTGCAGGTGTTGTGGGTGGTCGTGCAGGTGTTGTGGGTGGTGGTGCAGGTGTTGTGGGTGGTAGTGCAGGTGTTGTGGGTAGTGGTGCAGGTGTTGTGGGTGGTGGTGCAGGTGTTGTGGGCGGTAGTGCAGGTGTTGTGGATGGTCGTGCAGGTGTTGTGGGTGGTAGTGCAGGTGTTGTGGGTGTGGGGTGGACTGGAGGTGTGAAGGCCAGGGTTACACATCCCCAGGACGGCAATAAAACTTGAAGTAGCAGCACCGCCATTACTACCAAGCTAGTACCACTACCACCATACTAGAACTACCACCACCATCACCAGGTTAGTACTACTACCACCACCACCACCAGGGTAACACCACCAACACCTCCACCAGGTTAGCACCACCAGGCTAGTACCACAACCATGCTAGTACCACCACAACCACCAGGCTAGTGACACCACCACCATCACCACGCTGGTACCACCACCACTAGGCTAGTTCCACTGCAACCACCAGGCTAGTAACACCACCACCATCACCAGGCTAGTAACACCACCACCATCACCAGGCTAGAACCACCACTACCACGAAGCTAGTACCATCACCACCCGGCTAGTACCACCACCACCAGTAATGGCGAGCGTTTACAGATAGACATTAGTGATGTATAAAGAAGAGGCATACATCGTCACTCCGCTCTTCTGACGGCTTAGAATGGCATCGTCCCGCTCTTGTATAGGAGGAATACATCTACCTATATCTACGGTCGCTTCTCTCTCACTGTATAACGTTGAAGGGATGACATACAAACTTTATGACTCGTGTAGTAATAGGTTTTATATCCAGTTAACCAACCAAATGGGAAGGACCTGGGTTTAACCCCGGGCGGACGAGACGTAAGAGCAAAGTGAACCTGTTCACCTAGCATTAAATAGATCTTTGGAGTTAAATGTTGTGTCGTATCCTAGGGAAGGACATTAGTGACCCCGATTTAAATAAGACACACTGCTTGGCTTTTTTTTGGCTTGTCGTAAGCTGATAACCCTCAGGGTTATCAATCCACACTATAAAGAAGACTAGTGGGACAAATGTACAGAAGTTAGGTCTCTTTATTCCGAAAAGTTTTCCCTGTTATGTAGGCGAAGGTATATACGCCACGTATAGGGTACGTTTCGTTAATCAGGAGCTTCTGATGAGCGAAACATCTATATAATAGTACCTTATACGTCATAAATGTGTCTCCCTTATACATGCGTGGGTCTATACCTTGAACAGTGTTGCTGTGTGGAGTGTAACTGTTAGGCACTCTGGTTATACAACACTCACTCAGTACCAGCTACAACACTACCTTCTTGTGTGTCCAACTTGGGTGCCTTCCAGCACTCAGTACCATCTACAACACTACCTTCCTATGTCTCCAACTAGCGTACCTTCCAGCACTCAGTATCATACACAAATAACCCGCACATAAAAGAGAGAAGCTTACGACGACGTTTCGGTCCGACTTGGACCATTGACAAAGTCACACTAACCAGAGGGGGAGCAGGACGGCTATATATAGGCAGGAAGAGGTGGTGGTGGTAGTAGTAGTAGTAGTAGTACAGGAATTGTATATAATACCGACAAGATGAAATTAAGACACATGCACAACACCCGGGCATCCCCATCATAGACGCTTCGCCATCCAGCCAGCTACTGGATGGCGAAACGTCCACAACGAAGACAACCAGACGCCGCACATGTGTCTCAATTTCATCACTACCACTACTACTACCTCTTCTTCTTCTACTACTACTACTACAACTACTGATGAAATTGAGACACATGTGCGGCGTCTGGTTGTCTTCGTTGTGGACGTTTCGCCATCCAGTAGCTGGCTGGATGGCGAAGCGTCTATGATGGGGATGCCCGGGTGTTGTGCATGTGTCTTGATTTCATCTTGTCGGTATTATATACAATTCCTGTACTACTACTACTACTACTACTACTACTACTACTACTACTACCACCACCACCACCTCTTCCTGCCTATATATAGCCGTCCTGCTCCCCCTCTGGTTAGTGTGACTTTGTCAATGGTCCAAGTCGGACCGAAACGTCGCCGTAAGCTTCTCTCTTTTATGTGTGGGTTATTTGTGTATCGTTCCAGTCACGGTATTGTGCCTTTTTTTGTTACTCAGTATCATCTACAACACCTTCCTATGTATCCATCTAGCGTACCTTCCAGCACTCAGTACCATCTACAACACTACCTTCCTGCGTGTCCAACTAGTGTACTTTCCAGCATTCAGTACCATCTACAGCACAACCTTCCTGTGTGTCCAACTAGTGTACCTTCCAGCACTCATTACCATCTACAGCACTGCCTTTCTGTGTGTACAACTAGTGTACCTTCCAGCACTCATTACCATCTACAGCACTGCCTTTCTGTGTGTCCAACTAGTGTACCTTCCAGCACTCATTACCATCTACAGCACTGCCTTTCTGTGTGTCCAACTAGTGTACCTTCCAGCACTCATTACCATCTACAGCACTGCCTTTCTGTGTGTCCAACTAGTGTACCTTCCAGCACTCATTACCATCTACAGCACTGCCTTTCTGTGTGTCCAACTAGTGTACCTTCCAGCACTCATTACCATCTACAGCACTGCCTTTCTGTGTGTCCAACTAGTGTACCTTCCAGCATTCAGTACCATCTACAGCACTACCTTCCTGTACGTCCAACTAGTGTACCTTCCAGCATTCTGTACCATCTACAGCACAACCTTCCTGTGTGTCCAACTAGTGTACCTTCCAGCTCTCAGTATCATCTACAACACTACCTTCCTGTGTGTCCAACTAAGGTGCCTTCCAGCACTCAGTACCATCTATAATACTACCTTCCTGTGTGTCCAACTAGGGTACCTTCCAGCACTCAGTACCATCTATAATACTACCTTCCCGTGTGTCCAACTAGGGTACCTTCCAGCGCTCAGTACCATCTATAATACTACCTTCCTGTGTGTCCAACTAGGGTACCTTCCAGCACTCAGTACCATCTATAATACTATCTTCCTGTGTGTCCAACTAGTGTACCTTCCAGCACTCAGCACCATCTATAATACTACCTTCCTGTGTGTCCAACTAGTGTACCTTCCAGCACTCAGTACCATCTACAGCACTACCTTCCTGTGTGTCTAGATAGCGTACCTTCCAAAAACTCACCACACTGCATCACTCAAGCCTTTCCGTTTGCATATATATATATATATATATATATATATATATATATATATATATATATATATATATGTATGTATATATATATATATATATTCTTTCTTTCAACACACCGGCCGTATCCCACCGAGGCGGGGTGGCCCAAAAGGAAAAACGAAAGTTTCTCCTTTTACATTTAGTAATATATACAGGAGAAGGGGTTACTAGCCCCTTGCTCCCGGCATTTTAGTCGCCTCTTACAACACGCATAGCTTACGGTGGAAGAATTGGCAGGACGGTAGTACCTCCCTGGGCGGTTGCTGTCTACCAACCTACTACCTAGGATATATATATATATATATATATATATATATATATATATATATATATATATATATATATATATATATATATATATATAATATATATATATGCAAACGAGCTGCCAACACAGATTTAAATTTATACTTTAGGTATCACTATCTTTGTAATTATCCTTCGGTATACAAGTATCGCTATCAACATAATCCTTATTGCTCATAATTGTCAGTGGAATTATTGCTATATTCCTGAACCCTGTTTTATTATTAGTAGTAGTAGCAGTAGTAATAGTAGCAGTAATAATAGTAGCAGTAGTAACAGTAGCAGTAGTAACAGTAGCAGTAGTAATAGTAGCAGTAGTAATAGTAGCAGTAGTAGAAGCAGTAGTAGTAGTAGCAGTAGTAGTAGTAGCAGTAGCAGGAGCAGTAGCAGGAGCAGTAGTAGTAGTAGCAGTAGTAGTAGCAGTAGTAGTAGCAGTAGTAGTAGCAGTAGTAGCAGTAGTAGTAGTAGTAGTAGTAGTAGTAGTAGTAGTAGTAGTAGTAGCAGTAGTAGTAGTAGCAGTAGTAGTAGCAGTAGTAGTAGCAGTAGTAGTAGCAGTAGTAGCAGCAGTCGTAGTATAGCTACTATTATTATACATTGCCTAAAGAATGGGAGATAATCAGGGTTGATCCGAGAAAGGAGAGGACGAGTTTAGAATTCAGTATGACACTTGTGAAGTGTGTCGCTCGTGGGACAGTCCCTCTTAATAATAGAGAGCATTTCAATGTTGCAAACACGTGTAAATGGGTGACCAATGAAGGTGCTCTAAATAGTGATAACCTTACTTAGTTCTCTCTGGTACACTGGGTGATGGTCGCTGTCTGTTCAACTTCACTTAGTTCTCTTTGGTACACTGAGTGATGGTCGCTGTTTGTTCCGCAGCTGAACTTTTTAGCGCCTCTATCTTCCTTTTTATTTATTTCCGTTGTGATATGTTAAAATAATTATAGAGGACAACATAACCTTACCTAACTTAGCCTTACCTAACCTAACTTTACCTAACCTGACCTAACCTACCCTAACATAGCCTTGCCTTACCCAACCTAAGCTAATCGAGAAATATTCTGTAAACTGTATGTGAGAAATGCACAGGTGCGGATTCTTGAGTTAAAATGATGGGTTGCTTGGCTAGTAGGTGCCAGCAGACCTTACACACAACAGGACGCACTTCTCCGAACCTCAATCCAGCTCATGACCTTCTGAAATTAATTAATGCTCTAGCCACCAGAATCTTTCCCCATTATTCCTAAAAGCAGAAAAGTTGTCACAAAAGATGTTACGCTGGAGCATTTTCAGGCTGTAGATTCCCTTATGTTCTAGCCCTGAGTTCCTGACTTGTTTTAGAATACAATATAATTTCAGACTGTTGGGTTAGCCATTGATTGCCAACTGACCCTATGGGCACTGACTGGTTGTTGACTGACCCTATGGTTACTGGCTGACCCTGTGGTTGCTGAGTGAGTCTATGGCTGCTGACTCACCCTGTGAGTGCTGGCTGACGCTATGGTTGCTGACTGACCCTTTGGTTGCTATCTGATTCCTGTGATTGCTGGCTGATCCTGTGGTTGTTGAGTCTATGGTTGCTGAGTGAGCCTATGGTTGTTACTCCACTCTAGGGATGCTGGTCCAGGAGTGCAGAGTTAGGGTGAGTCACATGCCCTTTGTTGGAGAGTTGAAGGACTCCACGACACAGCTGAACAAACTCACGCCCTCCCTCACCACCACTCCTCAGGTCCTTCCCTCCCTCCCTCTCATCATTCCTCCCCACCCTCCTATCTTCTTCCTTCCCCCCTCTCACATTTTTCCTTTTCTCTTCAATGTAATCTGAACCACCAACAGCCAGACTGCAATCAGCAAACGGAGGATCGACCCTACACAAGATTTCATGAAATATCAATAATAATAATAATTGTAATCTTGCGTCACTTTTTCTTCTTGATCATCTTCTGCTGCTCTTCCTTTTCTCAGGTGATCGGGTGGTCATAATTACGACTCTCCTCAAAGAGGATGTAGGGGTTCAGTCCCCAGAAGGAGGATCGAGCCTACAGCGGTTTTTTTTGTTACTTTTATTTTATTTTAATTAATTATTTTTCTTGCCTTCTGCGTCTCATTTTATTCTTTTACATTAACTCATTAAATTATTTCACTATTCTCTCCTCTTCCTCCTCCCCCCTTCCTTCGCATTATCTGCTAGGCTGGAAGGTGGTGAGAGAGAAGGGAAGAGGGAGAGTAGAGAAGAATGAGTGAGGGAGGAGAGTGGGAGTTAGGTAGGAGAGCGAGAGTGGTAAAGAGGGTGGGAGTGGGGAAGGTGATCAAGCCTTCCAGCACAGGAGTGAAGGAAGCAGTCCGCAAGCAAAACATGGAGACGTGTGTGTGTGTGTGTGTGTGTGTGTGTGTGTGTGTGTGTGTGCGGTTGACCCAGCATCCTGCAACGTCCTCCAGATCTTCATGCCTCACCTCGGTTGTATATAAGACTCCAGTCTCATCCTTCCGCCTCATTTCTTTAAATTTTAAAGGGGTAGACCGGTAAGCAAGTGGAAGGCCTCGATCAGATGACCAAAAGCTCTAGTGGCGGGTCGTCATATAACTAAGACCTGCGTCAGGGAGCACTTGTCCTGTTTCCTAACGAATCTTACCTAACCTAGTTTCAACTTCATATTGTTCAAGATCATGGAGCCTAACTCCTCTCCAAACTGAGAGACTGACCGCCTCAAATATTATTTCTCCAAGGTTGATGGACTAATTACATCATCTTTACCTCGCAACTACTGGTGCCTCCGATTTATTTCCCTCTGTATCTGACTGAAGAAGCCTACCTCGTAAGCGAAACATTTCAAGAATAAAGATACCCAAGTGTTTCAAGTGTCTTATCTAATGAAGCTATTGACTGAGTGATGGTCAATAAGTTTCTTTTTTGGGGGGGTGGGGGTTACTCTACCAAGGTGGGAGATGGCCGGTGCTTTCAAAAAAGTGAAGATAAAAACCTTCAAGAAAAATGAAGGGCACAGAATTAAATTTTTTTTGTCAATATTAATCTCGTAGTTTAACGTGATTGTTCATTACCATGCATAACAGTGGTTAAGTTTAACCACAGTCTAACATGATACTTCTTTACGATACATGACGTTGGCTAAGTTTAACCTGATGCTTATCTATCATAAATAACGTTGGTTAATGGATACCTGAAGTGTAATGAACACTTATCAGTACACAATAATAACCCACATGGAAACAAAAACAAGATTAATTGGTCTGTATATTTCGATCCCCTTCTGGGATCCTCTTCAGATGAAGAGCATTCCAAAAGGGGATCAAAATATATAGTCGATTAATCTTTTGAGTTTCTGTCTCCATCTGGGTTATTATTGAACAACATTGGTTAAGTTTAACCTGATGCTTCTTTACGATACATAACGTTGCTTAAGTTTATCATGATTGTTCCTTTCTATACATAACTTTAATAGAGTCTGAGAAGCGTAAAGTATTGGAGAGGAAGTTATAAGATGCTCACGCCCCAGGACCAATGTGAGGTGGGCGCCGTGGGCGGCCACGCACAACTTGCCTCTCACGCCCATTCTCTTTCAGTTACTGCAGTTTGTGGGGTGTTAAGTCACATCTCTTGGTCCAGCCGCTTCTGCGTGTGTGTGTGTGTGTGTAGGTGTAGTTATTAGTCGTCAAAGGCACTTGTCGATATACACTCTGTGTACTCAGCGAGTTACGAAGGCCGAGATTTAGCTCCTGGTCCCACGTTTTAACTTCAAGATTAACATCTATTTACTGGTTCTAAACCTCTTGAGCCCTCTCATACCTACTCCTGAAGCTGGTTATAGCGTGTGCGTATGTGTTTGTATTTGTAGCTGTGAATGTGACTAGGCACGTTTATTTTTGCTGGTGTATGTACATACAGTAAACCTACATGAACAGCGGCCAAGGATAATAATAACAACTGGCTGGCAGGTTGGACCTTGTTCAAGAATAAACACTAAATAAAGTGTGGCAACGTATAAGGTCAGTGTCAAAACTTTATCCTTCAACACAAATATTGAGAACACAAGAAGTGATGAGACCAACCTGAGGGAAGTTTGTGTTGAATACTGGACAAGCAGATCCAAAGTTTTGCTGGTGATTGGTCAGAAGTCGACGCCACCACTCAAGGTTAAGTTAGAGTGCAATGGATGATGAGCTTATCTTCAAGTAGAAAGTGTGTGTGAATGTGTGTACAACTTTCCCGTGTTTCGTTCTTAATAAATATTAAATTTCTCTTCCAAGCAAATGTCCGTTTTTTACTGTAATGGCAGAGCGTCGGTAATGCAACGTTGAGACTAAGATGTCAACTTAATGTATGTATTCTGTTGTCAGTCAGCTGGGTGGATCCCTGTTTTCCTTTCATGCTTCTGAAGATATTCACGCCTTTATATATCACTGCATTTATTACCGTTATTGAATGTTATAATTGGTTAAATTTTGTTAAAAGACCAATTTAATCTACCCAAACCTTAACTAACCTATTGTAACTAAATTTAAGTAAACTAAGCCTAACTTTGGTAATCAAACCATACAGATTATTATTATGGGGAAGCGCTAAACCCGTAGGATTATACAGCGCCTGTGGGGGGGAGGGGATGGAAGATATTCAGGCTTAATTTAGGGAACTGGAGCACAGATCCAATTCCCTAGATCAAGAGCCCCTTACCAGCGTCAAGGAACCTCCCTTGAGGGGCAAATCATACAGAACTTAGAACTTAACCAAATCTAACCTACCCTAACCTGATCTAACCTAACCTAACCTAATCAAACCTAATCTCACTTTACCTCAAATAATCTAGCCTAGCCTAACATATCCAAACTTAAGCTAATCTAAAGAACGCAAGAGAAAACAGCTTAAAAATAGACATAAGAACTGGACGTTGTCGTTGGTACAGGTTGAATTTCCAACAGTAAACAAGTGAGCATCCTTCAATATTTTTTGCCGGCGGTGAAGAGACTTTTAAGGCGAGAAGTGATGTTCAAATTCCTGCAAGATATCGTCGTGCTTTCACTTGCGGTATTATATAGAACAGTGATGCGAGAGGCCGAATATACAATGTGTAGAGAGTTGCACACGGACATGTTTTGTAGTGGGCGTTCCAATGTTCTTTACAGGCTGCTGTTTGCTGTAGGCTACCCTCCAGGTAGACTCCAGGAATAACCTCCAGGTAGGCTGCCTTTTTTGTCCACATCAACTGTCAGCCTTCTCTTCGGTATAAATATTAGTAATAGATATCAACTAGTAGTTAAAGAAGACACAGGCACAGGTACACGTAAGTACAATTATCATACATATGTGTAAATTACCTAGGATAACCCCCCAAAAAAGTCAAGACAACGTGAATTATTTCTACTCGGGTCCTTTGATATTTATTTCGCAAAAACTTCAGATGTGCTCAAAGTTCCAAGACGGAAACGTTTTTTTTAAATTAATGTATCGTAGTGTATGCTTACCTATCTTATTTTAAACCTCTTCAGCATTAATTATTATTATATTTTGATCTCCCGTTCGTAAATAAAACTCATTTACAACACTTAATAGAAACTTACTTTAATGTGGCCTTTGTATACGGGAAATAAACAGCGGTGCTACTGAAACAATTGCAATCAGTCAGAGCCGCCAGAATGCGTTCCAGGTTCATCAAGAGATCACAACATAGCTATTAGTTGACCTCAGTGCGATGCTTAACAGGAAAGAAGACATTGTTTCCACTAGTTATTGTCAGCAAGTGGTTTGTTGTGGTTGTGGCGGGAGTGTACGCACGCACGCTCTTCTTACAAAAAAAGATTTATATATAGAAACCAAGGAAACAGGTTTTGTCGATACTATGATATTAATGTTTGTGTTGGTGATAATAGTGCAGCTGGTTCCAAAAGTGTCGGTTCTGATGATTTTCGTGTTGTCTCTTGATGTGATGTGTAGAAACTATATATAAATATATATATATATAAATATATATATATATATATATATTTATATATATATATATATATATATATATATATATATATAGGTAGTAGGTTGGTAGACAGCAACCACCCAGGGAAGTACTACCGTCCTGCCAGATGACTGTGAAACAGAAACCAGTAACTGTTTTGCATGATGGTAGGATTGCTGGTGTCTTTTTTCTGTCTCATTAACACGCTAGATAACAGGGATATCTTGCTACTCCAACTTACACTTTGGTCACACTTCACAGACATGCACATGCATATATATATACATGCATCTAGGTTTTTCTCCTTTTTCTACATAGCTCTTGTTCTTCTTTATTTCTTCTATTGTCCATGGGGAAGTGGAAAAGAATCTTTCCTCCGTAAGCCATGCGTGTCGTATGAGGCGACTAAAATGCCGGGAGCAATGGGCTAGTAACCCCTTCTCCTGTAGACATTTACTAAAAAAGAGAAGTAGAAAAACTTTATAAAACTGGGATGCTTGAATGTGCGTGGATGTAGTGCAGATGACAAGAAACAGATGATTGCTGATGTTATGAATGAAAAGAAGTTGGATGTCCTGGCCCTAAGCGAAACAAAGCTGAAGGGGGTAGGGGAGTTTCGGTGGGGGGAAATAAATGGGATTAAATCTGGAGTATCTGAGAGAGTTAGAGCAAAGGAAGGGGTAGCAGTAATGTTGAATGATCAGTTATGGAAGGAGAAAAGAGAATATGAATGTGTAAATGCAAGAATTATGTGGATTAAAGTAAAGGTTGGATGCGAGAAGTGGGTCATAATAAGCGTGTATGCACCTGGAGAAGAGAGGATTGCAGAGGAGAGAGAGATTTTGGGAGATGTTAAGTGAATGTATAGGAGCCTTTGAACCAAGTGAGAGAGTAATTGTGGTAGGGGACCTGAATGCTAAAGTAGGAGAAACTTTTAGAGAGGGTGTGGTAGGTAAGTTTGGGGTGCCAGGTGTAAATGATAATGGGAGCCCTTTGATTGAACTTTGTATAGAAAGAGGTTTAGTTATAGGTAATACATATTTTAAGAAAAAGAGGATAAATAAGTATACAAGATATGATGTAGGGCGAAATGACAGTAGTTTGTTGGATTATGTATTGGTAGATGAAAGACTGTTGAGTAGACTTCAGGATGTACATGTTTATAGAGGGGCCACAGATATATCAGATCACTTTCTAGTTGTAGCTACACTGAGAGTAAAAGGTAGATGGGATACAAGGAGAATAGAAGCATCAGGGAAGAGAGAGGTGAAGGTTTATAAACTAAAAGAGGAGGCAGTTAGGGAAAGATATAAACAGCTATTGGAGGATAGATGGGCTAATGAGAGCATAGGCAATGGGGTCGAAGAGGTATGGGGTAGGTTTAAAAATGTAGTGTTAGAGTGTTCAGCAGAAGTTTGTGGTTACAGGAATGTGGGTGCGGGAGGGAAGAGGAGCGATTGGTGGAATGATGATGTAAAGAGAGTAGTAAGGGAGAAAAAGTTACCATATGAGAAGTTTTTACAAAGTAGAAGCGATGCAAGGAGGGAAGAGTATATGGAGAAAAAGAGAGAGGTTAAGAGAGTGGTGAAGCAATGTAAAAAGAGAGCAAATGAGAGAGTGGGTGAGATGTTATCAACAAATTTTGTTGAAAATAAGAAAAAGTTTTGGAGTGAGATTAACAAGTTAAGGAAGCCTAGAGAACAAATGGATTTGTCAGTTAAAAATAGGAGAGGAGAGTTATTAAATGGAGAGTTAGAGGTATTGGGAAGATGGAGGGAATATTTTGAGGAATTGTTAAATGTTGATGAAGATAGGGAAGCTGTGATTTCGTGTATAGGGCAAGGAGGAATAACATCTTGTAGGAGTGAGGGGGAGCCAGTTGTGAGTGTGGGGGAAGTTCGTGAGGCAGTAGGTAAAATGAAAGGGGGTAAGGCAGCCGGGATTGATGGGATAAAGATAGAAATGTTAAAAGCAGGTGGGGATATAGTTTCGGAGTGGTTGGTGCAATTATTTAATAAATGTATGGAAGAGGGTAAGGTACCTAGGGATTGGCAGAGAGCATGCATACTTCCTTTGTATAAAGCCAAAGGGGACAAAAGAGAGTGCAAAAATTATAGGGGGATAAGTCTGTTGAGTATACCTGGTAAAGTGTATGGTAGAGTTATTATTGAAAGAATTAAAAGTAAGACTGAGAATAGGATAGCAGATGAACAAGGAGGCTTTAGGAAAGGTAGGGGGTGTGTGGACCAGGTGTTTACAGTGAAACATATAAGTGAACAGTATTTAGATAAGGCTAAAGAGGTCTTTGTGGCATTTATGGATTTGGAAAAGGCGTATGACAAGGTGGATAGGGGGGCAATGTGGCAGATGTTGCAGGTGTATGGTGTAGGAGGTAGGTTACTGAAAGCAGTGAAGAGTTTTTACGAGGATAGTGAGGCTCAAGTTAGAGTACATAGGAAAGAGGGAAATTATTTCTCAGTAAAAGTAGGCCTTAGACAAGGATGTGTGATGTCACCGTGGTTGTTTAATATATTTATAGATGGGGTTGTAAGAGAAGTAAATGCGAGGGTCTTGACAAGAGGCGTGGAGTTAAAAGATAAAGAATCACACATAAAGTGGGAGTTGTCACAGTTGCTCTTTGCTAATGACACTGTGCTCTTGGGAGATTCTGAAGAGAAGTTGCAGAGATTGGTGGATGAATTTGGTAGGGTGTGCAAAAGAAGAAAATTAAAAGTGAATACAGGAAAGAGTAAGGTTATGAGGATAACAAAAATATTAGGTGATGAAAGATTGGATATCAGATTGGAGGGAGAGAGTATGGAGGAGGTGAATGTATTCAGATATTTGGGAGTGGACGTGTCAGCGGATGGGTCTATGAAGGATGAGGTGAATCATAGAATTGATGAGGGGAAAAGGGTGAGTGGTGCACTTAGGAGTCTGTGGAGACAAAGAACTTTGTCCTTGGAGGCAAAGAGGGGAATGAATGAGAGTATAGTTTTACCAACACTCTTACATGGGTGTGAAGCATGGGTGATGAATGTTGCAGCGAGGAGAAGGCTGGAGGCAGTGGAGATGTCATGTCTGAGGGCAATGTGTGGTGTGAATATAATGCAGAGAATTCGTAGTTTGGAAGTTAGGAGGAGGTGCGGGATTACCAAAACTGTTGTCCAGAGGGCTGAGGAAGGGTTGTTGAGGTGGTTCGGACATGTAGAGAGAATGGAGCGAAACAGAATGACTTCAAGAGTTTATCAGTCTGTAGTGGAAGGAAGGCGGGGTAGGGGTCGGCCTAGGAAAGGTTGGAGGGAGGGGGTAAAGGAGGTTTTGTGTGCGAGGGGCTTGGACTTCCAACAGGCATGCGTGAGCGTGTTTGATAGGAGTGAATGGAGACGAATGGTTTTTAATACTTGACGTGCTGTTGGAGTGTGAGCAAAGTAACATTTATGAAGGGGTTCAGGGAAACCGGCAGGCCGGACTTGAGTCCTGGAGATGGGAAGTACAGTGCCTGCACTCTGAAGGAGGGGTGTTAATGTTGCAGTTTAAAAACTGTAGTGTAAAGCACCCTTCTGGCAAGACAGTGATGGAGTGAATGATGGTGAAAGTTTTTCTTTTTCGGGCCACCCTGCCTTGGTGGGAATCGGCCAGTGTGATAATAATAATAATAATAATAATAATAATAATATATATATATATATATATATATATATATATATATATATATATATATATATATATATATATATATATATATATATATATGTCGTGCCGAATAGGCAGAACTTGCGATCTTGGCTTAAATAGCAGCGCTCATCTTGCCATATAGGACAAGTGAAAATTTGTGTATGCAATAATTTCCCCAAAATCATTCTGAACCTAACGAAAAAAATATATTTCACTGTGTTTGTTTAGTATTAAATTACTGTAAACAAATCTAAAATATATTTAGTTTGGTTAGGCTAAAATAAATTGTTCTTGTTATAATAAGGTTAGGTAAGTTTTCTACGATTCTTTTGGTGCAAAATTAGAATTTTTTACATTAACATTAATGAAAAAAATATATCTTTAAACGTATAAAAGAAAATTTCAGAAAGGACTTAATTTTAAATGAGTTCTTGCTAATTGACCAGTTTTACATATTCGGCACGACATATATATATTAGTGCTAATGCTATTTAATGATAGAGATGGTGATGACAGTTATGACGGTGGCAGTGTTATAGAAGGTCGTGGTGGTGAATATTAACACACATGTATCAATAAAAAAAAAATCAAATGACAAAAAACCAAAGATGACAAAAAGTACGCCAAACGACTGTCAAAATATTTGCTGGGCTCAAGAGCTTGAGCTCAACCCTGGCAGGCAACGCTGACTGCAGTTTGGATACGATGGCGTACTACCGACGGTAATGAAAAGACTCAGATACGTGGAAGATTTTACTGTTGGCTTCGCTGTGTGGATTTACTGAAGCTATACATAGAGTGAAAACGCTGTCACAATAAAAGCTTGTTCTGCACATGTCTTTTCCTGATGAGTGCAACTTCATGTTACTTAACAAGAGGTGAGTGTAAGACCTGCGCCACCAGAGCAACACATTAGCAACCTAACCACACCGACGTGTTGAGTGCTCTTGCCAAACATCCTCTTAAAACCAGACAAGCTATTTTTTTAAGTTACCCCGCAAATCGAAACCAGTCATGTTGTCCATGTGTGTGTGTGTGTGTGTGTTTACCAATCTGTTGTTTCAAGGGTCGAGTCACAACTCCTAGCCCTGCCTCATCACTGGTCGCTACTAGGTCCACTATTCCTGATCTATGAGCTTTGGCGTATCTCTTCTTAAGCGATGTATGGATCCTACCTGTGTGTATGTGTGTGTGTGTTTGTATGAAAACGACATTCTTAGGTTTATTTATCCCAGAAGGTTATTAACCCAGAATAATCCAAAAGCCAAGTATTTACACCGAGTGTTTTGAACATACCTTGTAAATTAATTTGTATTGAAGTAGTGATTCACGCCTTCTTATTGTGCTAATGTGACCATTTATTAGGCATTTTTAGTTGTATTTGAATTCATTAGCTATTGTTGTTAGTACTGCTGCTGCTGTTGTTTTGTTACTGTTGTTGTTACTGCTGTTGTTGTCGCTGCTGTTGTTGCTGCTGTTGTTGCTGCTGCTGCTGTGGCTGCTGCTGCTGTGGCTGCTCTTATAGCTGTTGCTACTGCTATTGCTGTTGCTACTGTTGTTGCT
>NC_091369.1:80000-135000 GCF_038502225.1 Cherax quadricarinatus
ATTCTCTGCATTATATTCACACCACACATTGCCCTCAGACATGACATCTCCACTGCCTCCAGCCTTCTCCTCGCTGCAACATTCATCACCCACGCTTCACACCCATATAAGAGCGTTGGTAAAACTATACTCTCATACATTCCCCTCTTTGCCTCCAAGGACAAAGTTCTTTGTCTCCACAGACTCCTAAGTGCACCACTCACTCTTTTTCCCTCATCAATTCTATGATTCACCTCATCTTTCATAGACCCATCCGCTGACACGTCCACTCCCAAATATCTGAATACGTTCACCTCCTCCATACTCTCTCCCTCCAATCTGATATCCAATCTTTCATCACCTAATCTTTTTGTTATCCTCATAACCTTACTCTTTCCTGTATTCACCTTTAATTTTCTTCTTTTGCACACCCTACCAAATTCATCCACCAATCTCTGCAACTTCTCTTCAGAATCTCCCAAGAGCACAGTGTCATCAGCAAAGAGCAGCTGTGACAACTCCCACTTTGTGTATGATTCTTTATCTTTTAACTCCACGCCTCTTGCCAAGACCCTCGCATTTACTTCTCTTACAACCCCATCTATAAATATATTAAACAACCACGGTGACATCACACATCCTTGTCTAAGGCCTACTTTTACTGGGAAAAAATTTCCCTCTTTCCTACATACTCTAACTTGAGCCTCACTATGCTCGTAAAAACTCTTCACTGCTTTCAGTAACCTACCTCCTACACCATACACTTGCAACATCTGCCACATTGCCCCCCTATCCACCCTGTCATACGCCTTTTCCAAATCCATAAATGCCACAAAGACCTCTTTAGCCTTATCTAAATACTGTTCACTTATATGTTTCACTGTAAACACCTGGTCCACACACCCCCTACCTTTCCTAAAGCCTCCTTGTTCATCTGCTATCCTATTCTCCGTCTTACTCTTAATTCTTTCAATTATAACTCTACCATACACTTTACCAGGTATACTCAACAGACTTATCCCCCTATAATTTTTGCACTCTCTTTTATCCCCTTTGCCTTTATACAAAGGAACTATGCATGCTCTCTGCCAATCCCTGGGTACCTTACCCTCTTCTATATATTTATTAAATAATTGCACCAACCACTCCAAAACTGTATCCCCACCTGCTTTTAACATTTCTATCTTTATCCCATCAATCCCGGCTGCCTTACTCCCTTTCATTTTACCTACTGCCTCACGAACTTCCCCCACACTCACAACTGGCTCTTCCTCACTCCTACAAGATGTTATTCCTCCTTGCCCTATACACGAAATCACAGCTTCCCTATCTTCATTAACATTTAACAATTCCTCAAAATATTCCCTCCATCTTCCCAATACCTCTAACTCTCCATTTAATAACTCTCCTCTCCTGTTTTTAACTGACAAATCCATTTGTTCTCTAGGCTTTCTTAACTTGTTAATCTCACTCCAAAACTTTTTCTTATTTTCAACAAAATTTGTTGATAACATCTCACCCACTCTCTCATTTGCTCTCTTTTTACATTGCTTCACCACTCTCTTAACCTCTCTCTTTTTCTCCATATACTCTTCCCTCCTTGCATCACTTCTATACTTTGTAAAAACTTCTCATATGCTAACTTTTTCTCCCTTACTACTCTCTTTACATCATCATTCCACCAATCGCTCCTCTTCCCTCCCGCACCCACTTTCCTGTAACCACAAACTTCTGCTGAACACTCTAACACTACATTTTTAAATCTACCCCATACCTCTTCGACCCCATTGCCTATGCTCTCATTAGCCCATCTATCCTCCAATAGCTGTTTATATCTTTCCCTAACTGCCTCCTCTTTTAGTTTATAAACCTTCACCTCTCTCTTCCCTGATGCTTCTATTCTCCTTGTATCCCATCTACCTTTTACTCTCAGTGTAGCTACAACTAGAAAGTGATCTGATATATCTGTGGCCCCTCTATAAACATGTACATCCTGAAGTCTACTCAACAGTCTTTTATCTACCAATACATAATCCAACAAACTACTGTCATTTCGCCCTACATCATATCTTGTATACTTATTTATCCTCTTTTTCTTAAAATATGTATTACCTATAACTAAACCCCTTTCTATACAAAGTTCAATCAAAGGGCTCCCATTATCATTTACACCTGGCACCCCAAACTTACCTACCACACCCTCTCTAAAAGTTTCTCCTACTTTAGCATTCAGGTCCCCTACCACAATTACTCTCTCACTTGGTTCAAAGGCTCCTATACATTCACTTAACATCTCCCAAAATCTCTCTCTCTCCTCTGCATTCCTCTCTTCTCCAGGTGCATACACGCTTATTATGACCCACTTCTCACATCCAACCTTTACTTTAATCCACATAATTCTTGAATTTACACATTCATATTCTCTTTTCTCCTTCCATAACTGATCATTTAACATTACTGCTACCCCTTCCTTTGCTCTAACTCTCTCAGATACTCCAGATTTAATCCCATTTATTTCCCCCCACTGAAACTCTCCTACCCCCTTCAGCTTTGTTTCGCTTAGGGCCAGGACATCCAACTTCTTTTCATTCATAACATCAGCAATCATCTGTTTCTTGTCATCTGTTTCTTGTCATCCGCACTACATCCACGCACATTTAAGCATCCCAGTTTTATAAAGTTTTTCTTCTTCTCTTTTTTAGTAAATGTCTACAGGAGAAGGGGTTACTAGCCCATTGCTCCCGGCATTTTAGTCGCCTCATACGACACGCATGGCTTACGGAGGAAAGATTCTTTTCCACTTCCCCATGGACAATAGAAGAAATAAAGAAGAACAAGAGCTATTTAGAAAACGGAGAAAATCCTAGATGTATGTATATATATATATGCATGTGCGTGTCTGTGAAGTGTGACCAAAGTGTAAGTAGGACCGATAAACCAGTGGAAGGCTTCGGTCAGATGACCAAGAGCTGCAGTGATGGGTCATCATATGACTGAAACCCGCATCAGGAAACGCTTATCCTATTTCCTGATGATTCTTACCTAACCTAGTATAACTTAGTCCTATGTGTCAGCAACTTGACACATAGGACTCAGTCCCCTTTAGTAAGTCATTCACATATATTAGTAATAATGGTAGTAGTCCTCATATTAATTCTTGCTGAACCGCACTCGTTATTCTGTCCAATTCTAATGTCTCATCCCTTACTGTTACTCTGCCTTCTATCATTTAGGTACTCCTTGACCCACTGGAGCACTCTGCTATTTAACCTTGTTCTTCTAATCTCGTGTGTGGTACTGCATCAAATGCTTCTCTAGAGTCTAATAAAAATGGAGTTCACTCAACCCTGTCTTTCTTGTATTGTTACTGTGATTGTCTTAGAATTCCAGCAAATTCACGCGCGCGAATTTTATTACGGGATTGTATTCATGGAGAATAAACCCGTAAGAGTACGCCTTTATCCTGTCATACAGCGTCTGGGGAATGGTAGGCAATCAGATTTCATTCATAGAAAGGAAGGGTACTTCCAACTCCTCAGATCATAAGCCCTTCACCAGCATGAAGGCTTCCGCCTTGAAAGGTGTAAACTGTGTTTCTACTCCCGGAACTTTTTAAAGGTATAAAGATAGGTTATCAGTTTGTAACACTGTTGAAACCAACACAGCAAGGTTATGTACACCGATCGCTGTTTGTATGCAATGATGTATATATACATCAGTATGTATGCATCGAGAGGTGTATCATTCAATATATATATTTCGAGACTTGGTCATGGACCGGGCCGCGGGGCGTTGACCCCCGGAGCACCCTCCGGGTATCACCATACCGTTTTTCACTCCAAGTATACACTGAGATGTGTATAATTCAGAGTATATACACGTAGAGGTGCATATCTCCCGGTGTATACCTCCTTGAGTGATGGTGTACATATGATATGCAGCCGTAATAATACTCGTATAGATAGGCTTTAAATCTAATAAACCAACCAGCTAGCACACCAGTGTTGTGATCTGCAGTGTTGCCGTGGCCTGCAGTCTTGCAATACACGTACACACCCTGCAGCCTCCTGCATGCCTGCAGGTCCTGGCGTATTTACACGGATGCCTTAGTAATATTTCTGCAGGCGCTATATGACCCCTACGTGTTTTGTGCTTCCCCGATAAAAATAATATTAATAACAGAGGTTTAACTTTGCAAATGTTATAACGTTGCTATCATGGACCTAATGCATGAAATAGAGAAATAAAGCAAGCTGAACCATGTATAAAAAACTGTAACGTCATTTCTATATCGTATTCTTATAGCCAAGTAAATTATAAATGAGTTTCGTGTCTAGTGGTAAAATATTTTCCTTCACTAACAGTAAATAAAATATAATACTGTCTTTTCATTCAACAAAGTGGTTGTGAGGAATGTAACAGAAGGGATAAGGGAAGGAAGGAAGGAAAAATTGAAGGAGGTTAATGAATAAGGAAAGATAGGGAGGGAGGAAAGGATTGAATGAGGCTAAGAAATTATGGGAGAGAGACATATGGGTTAAATAATGAGGGAAGGGAGAAAGGGATATTACAAAGGACCCCAATGTAAATAAGTCACTTTGAGTTTTTTTTTGGAGGGAGGTTATCCTAGGTAATTTACACATGTTACAATGTATGATCATTTGTGTAACTGTATTTATGTGTACTCGTACCTAAATAAACTTACTTATAGTGAGTAAGAAATGATGGAAGGGATAGAGGACAATTAGTGAATGAGGGAGGATACGAGAGGCTGGTGTGTGGGTGGAGGGAAACACGGTAAGCAAGGAGGCGTCGGACGCGCGGTACTTAACGTGGACAGGATCGAGTTTTTGTTGCAGCTAGACCAGTAGAGGCGAGGCACGCCGAAGCTGCCTAACCCAGCCCAACCCCTCCTCTATATCCCTCGCCATCCACTCCCCCACAGAACCTACTCCCTCCCTCTCCATCCCCTGGCCTGGGAATACGGAGGTGGGGGGGGGGTCTGGTGTGTAGTGCTTGAGGAGTAGGGAGGGAATTGCTTGAGGGAAGAGGACTTTTGGGGGAGAGGGAGATGTGGAGGGAGTGTCATGTCTGACGGGTCAGTAACCTACCAGTGTTGGGACGATCTGGGGAAACAGCCTCTTGATTCAGAGGTAACTTTGTCAACAGTGTAATACTTGTGTAATTATCCTGCCAACATTTATAGGCAGACTCCCTGGCCAAGCCTTAAGTCACGTGACGTCCGTTTGAACCACGCACCTAGGCCACAGGCCCCACTAGACCTAAGGGGCTGGCAGACGGACAGGCCGGGCTCTGCCACGTACTTCAATATATCGCCAATATATCAACAGCTGTTTCCTTGCTACTATCACTTCTTCTGTCGAACCCCTTAACTTAATTCGTTGGAAACAACACGCTCGTTGTTTGAGGTGCCAAGATTACTAAAGCACATAAGAATGAAGGAACACTGCATCAGACCTACTGGCCCAAATAACTCACTGCCTACTTATTACCCAACCTGATGCATGTTTTTTTCGTGTACTGGACCAAGTAAACAATGCACAGGTAAACACTAGAGACAGTCCTAGAAAACGACAGGTAGCACACAAATAACCATAAGTGACAGCCTTGCACTAAGCACCAGGCAGGGTATGTACACTGAAAGGTGTACATATGTTGAGAATTTACTCCCATTCTTAAGGGTTAATTTAATCTTGATTGTGAGTGTACAGATTCTGTGCAGCCTTAATAGGACATAGAATAGGACTAGCAGCTGCAAGCAGGGCCACACTTGATGAGATGAATCAATCATAGCTGCGGATAAAGAAGACCGGCCCTAATGTTACTTGTGGCCTGTGTTGATCTGCTCACCTATTTATACTCGCCTATTAGCTAGTCTTTATTGGAGTCACCTAGCCTCGTGGACCCTATCATACCTATTCCTAAAGCTGTTATATGGAGTCTTCCTCCGGACTTGCACCTGGGACACTTCGCACCTACTTCCTCCCATCGTTTATTTCACCTGTCAATGGGCAGTATCAATTGAAAAGTCATGCAAGCTGGAAAATAACACAGAAAACCAATACAGTATTTTGTTTTCATATTCTATGCAACAGACGAAACACCAGAAAGACTGAAAAACATGAAAATAAAGAACTAAATTTGCCAGTCATATTAAATTAATGTTGCGGCGGAGAAAACCCGTTTCCTGGAGTGTGTGTATGTGTATGTGTTAGTAACCGGTTGTCAAAGGAAGGCACTTGTCGATAGATACTTAGCCTGTTGTTAATTATGTGTGTTTTGTGGTGTGTGTGTGTGGGGGGGGGGGTTTCCTCACTAAATTTTTTTTTATTGGGGGTTGGGACTCAGCTCCCGGTCGATTTCTGGCCTGCTGGGTCCAAAGAAAATTTCTCCCATACCACGTTTCACGAACGAGAGATTTACTAACTGTGCACGCGATCTTGAAGCTGCGTATTGAGTTTGTCATTATATGTTTGTTAGTTTCCCTTAAAATTTTGTTGTAATCAAGTCTCCCCAGATCTTTCTCTGCACCAAGGATCATTTCTTTCAGCCTCTCCTCGTAAGGCATTTCTGTTATTTCTGTTACTATTCTTGTTGTATACCATTAGACCTTTTCGAAATTCTGTAAGTGATTGACCAAGTGTGGGATCTGTGTTGGAGCCTCATACTCATGTCATGTATGAAGTTCTGAAGGATTCTTTGTTCAAAGTTCCTGAATGCCATTCTGAGATTGGCTAATCTTGCATGTGCCGCTGATGTTATGTGGTTTAAGTGTAATTCTGGGGATATGCTTGGTGTAATATGCACCCCTAGATTATATTTCTCACATATATATTTGCAGCTTTTCTCTGCCCATCCTAAACTCTGTCTTCGGTCTAGTCTCACCTCCAGTTTGCCTGACCTTGCATTTGTTTGGATTGAACTTGAGAAGTCACTTGTTTGACCACATCTGCAGTCTGTTGAGGTCTCACCGGAGTTTACTCTGTCCTCTTTTTGTATTATTCGTCTCATTAGTTTTACATAATCAGCAAACAGTGATACGTAACATTTAATCTCTTCTGGTAAGTTGCTGACATAATATTAGGAATAGTAGGTGTGTGTGTGTGCGTGTAATCACTTATTTGTGCTCACCAGTTTGTGGTTGTAGATGTATAGTTTCAGCTCCTGGCCGCTACCAGTTTCGCTCCTGGCTGCGTGAGCTCTATCATACCTGTTCTTAAAGCTATGTATGGATTCTACCTCTACCACTTCGATGTCTAGGTCGCTTCACTTCCCAACCATTCTAATGATAAAGAGTTATTTTCTTTATCATCTGCGTCTTTAACTTCCAGCTATGCCCTCGAATATCTGTTTCCCGCCTGTCAAACAGCCTGTCCCTGTCTGTCCTATCAATTCCTCTGAATATTTTGTATGCTGTTATCATAAATCCCCTGGTCCTTGTGTCCTCTAGGGTCGTTAGATTTAATTCCTTTAGACTCTCTCTTTGTAGGTTATACCTCTTCGCACCCGAATGACTATTGAGATTCCTAAAGGCCACTCTTCAATTTGCCAGGCGAGCATTGGCTGCGGAGGTTATTCGGTTAATAAGCCTCTGTCGATATGGCAAGTACTATTCTTACTCTCAGGTTCTTCTCTTTGAATGAGGTTCGCAGCATCTGTCCCCCGAGTCTGTATTCTGTATCTGGTTTTCTGGCACTTCCCCAATTTTCATAAGCTTGCATTTTCTGGGGTTGAATTCGACCAACCCTGCAATTTGTCCAGATACGTTTGCAGCCCGCCCTCATCTGTTTGTATTCTCATTTGTTTTATATCATCAGCGAAACCACACACACACACACAAATCACTGTGTGTGCGTAATTAAACTACCTGTTTTTAATTACTCGTTGTTACAGGAGCACTTCTTTGCTTGTGGTGTCCCTTCTTCAGTAATTTACAGTCGTAGTCTCTTAGTACTATTGTAGGTACAAAAAAAGTCTTCATTCTTTCACGTTCACTGATAGCCTTATATGTGGTTCTCATGTCTCCTGTTGTCAGCCAGCCTGGGCATCTTCAGTGCTAACAATCTTTCATATTTTTTCAACTCTTATGGCTATTTTGTAGCTTATCTTATTGTAACTTATCTACACTACACAACTACACACATGGAACAATATCACTGCATCCCCATATCACTAAATATGTAACTCAGGGAGTTGAAATATAAAATACGACATTCCTGATTTACAAAAAAAAAAAAAAAAACGTGCACTAGACTTCCTGCAATGGGCTAAGGTCTGAAATATTTAATTTTTTTTTAGGATATTTGCGACCAGTCGAAGGTTTAATGAATTTTGTTGGGGGTGAGATTATATCAGGAGAGTTAACATCAAAAGAATTTTAACTAAGGTTAAAATCGTCAGATTAACCAGTACTGCCTTAGTGAAGTCAGATACTCCTCAAGGGAGGTGCCGTGATGCTGGTGAAGGGATCTTGGATTCAAAGAACTGGAGCTACCCTCCCTTGTGTCGAATCTAGTTACAAATACAAATCTAAGTTTATTTCAGCATGATACATTGTTTATAAAAAATGGTTGACACTTTGGAACATATTGAAACGCAGGGCATTTCGGCCAAATGGCCTCCCATTCCCCAGGAGCTGTATTGCTCCTACGTATTTAGCGCTTCCCCTATGACTAATAAATA
The DNA here is from genome assembly GCF_038502225.1 of Cherax quadricarinatus. Classification (NCBI taxonomy): domain Eukaryota; kingdom Metazoa; phylum Arthropoda; class Malacostraca; order Decapoda; family Parastacidae; genus Cherax; species Cherax quadricarinatus. The sequence goes on from NC_091369.1 coordinate 88,683, forward strand.
AGAATTCAATATAACTCTTTATCCACAAGAGTAATCAAAGTTCAAACCCTACGTAAAGTAACTAAGGTTAAATTGTCGCAAATTAATAAAACGTTCATACATTGAATCACTGCAATGTGTACGAAAAAGCCCGGCGTAATTAGAGGCTGTGTTGCAAACAGTTGCCTAAGAGAGAGGGAGAGAGCAGGCAACCCACAATGAGATTCAGCACATTATCCTTCCCTCACCTTCCTTGGAAGGGGAAGAGATCAGCAGGTCACCCGGGGAGTGGCTTGAGAGCCTCCACCCAGCTTGGGTCTCCTCCAGGGTCACAACAGATTCTCAGGTCACCCAGGAAGCATTTTGAAATTATACTAACCTGAGGTCTCCTTCAAGGACAAACAGGTTAAGTCACCAGAGAGGAGCCTCCACCCACCCGGAGGTCATTTCCAGGGTTACATAGGTCCTCAGTAATCCCTTAGTTCAAGGTCAGAGGTCATCTAAAACTGAATCCAACAGAAAGTAATCAAATAAAGATATGGAGAAAAAATTTCAGATGCATTTTTTTTTGCTGAAAAATAGATGGGACAAACGTTTATTAGAAAGAACACAACGTACAGGAGAGAACTCGATGTACAGAAGAGATCACGACGTACAGAACACGACGTACAGGAGATCACGACATGCAGGAGATCACGACATGCAGGAGAGAACACGACGTACAGGAGAGAACACGATGTACAAGAGAGAACACGAGAGAATTAAAAATTAACAAAACACTATTTCTACTATAACAAGTACTGAGGTAAAATACACCTAAACAGTGGAGTAGGTCATCAGATCCATTAAGATATGTCGAAATAGTTAGGGGTTAGGTTAGGTAAGGTCTGAGCCATACGATGACTCGCAGTTGGAGTTATTGCTGCTGCTCTTCTATAAATAATGAATGGATATTCTAAATGACGTGATTTTAAAATATTGATGGCAAAGTGTACGACAGTGTGGTGTATTGAGAGCCAGCATGAAGCAGGTCCCAGGGGTGGAGAACCACCTGTGGAATTAATGCTAACATGAGGGAGTTTACACTAAGATACGGAGATACATCACTCAAGCTGACACCTTTGCAACACTTTGGTATCTTTATATTTGAAACGTTTCGCCTGCATAGCAGGCTTTTTCATATGAATACAAATATTCTGGAGACCGTTAAAAGAAGAGAGTTTGTGTTCAGTCCCTCAGCCTTGATAGCTGTTATTTAGTTCCATAGAGTTGATCACTCTGAAGAAACACATAGATGGATATATATATATATATATATATATATATATATATATATATATATATATATATATATATATATATATATATATGCAATAAGATCACAGTAAACAGGTGATTTCAAAATATGCAAAACAACCACTCTGAAAGAATAGAGAAATTCCAAGGGCTTTCGTTACTACTCACATTATCAAGGAACTATGAAAGTGAAGCATCCAAGGAAGCTATATAAGGGGTCCGGCCAGCCGTTGTGGGATCTGATAGTGAGGTGCTGGCCGGACCCCTTATATAGCTTCCTTGGATGCTTCACTTTCATAGTTCCTTGATAATGTGAGTAGTCACGAAAGCGCTTGGAATTTCTCTATTCTTTCAGAGTGGTTGTTTTGCATATATATATATATATATATATATAAAAATATATATAAATATATATATAAATATATATATAAATATGCAAGATTACAGGCATGTCTTGCTACTTCTACTTACACTTAGGTCACACTACACATACATGTACACATTTATTTATACACACTCATCTGAGTTTTCTTTGATTTTATCTTAATAGTTCTTGGTCTTATTAATTTTCCTTTTATATCCATGGGGAAGTGGAATAAGAATCTTTCCTCCGTAAGCCATGCGTGTTGTAAAAGTCAACTAAAATGCCGGGAACAATGGGCTAGTAACCCCTTTTCCTGTAAAGATTACTAAAAAGAATAAGAAGAAGAAAATTGTCAAAGTGGGAAGTCTGAATGTGCGTGGATGTTGTGCAGATGATAAGAAAGAGATGATTGTGGATGTTATGAATGAGAAGAAGCTGGATGTTCTGGCTTTAAGTGAAACAAAGCTGAAGGGGGTGGGAGAGTTTCAGTGGAGAGGAATAAATGGGATTAGGTCAGGGGTTTCAAATAGAGTTAGAGCTAAAGAAGGAGTAGCAATAATGTTGAAGGATAAGCTATGGCAGGAAAAGAGGGACTATAAATGTATTAATTCAAGGATTATGTGGAGTAAAATAAAGATTGGATGTGAAAAGTGGGTTATAATAAGCGTGTATGCACCTGGAGAAGAGAGAAGTGTAGAGGAGAGAGAGAGATTTTGGGAAATGTTGAGTGAATGCGTGGGGAGTTTTGAATCAAGTGTGAGAGTAATGGTGGTTGGGGATTTTAATGCTAAAGTGGGTAAAAATGTTATGGAGGGAGTAGTAGGTAAATTTGGGGTGCCAGGGGTAAATGTAAATGGGGAGCCTTTAATTGAGCTATGTGTAGAAAGAAATTTGGTAATAAGTAATACATATTTTATGAAAAAGAGGATAAATAAATATACAAGGTATGATGTAGCACGTAATGAAAGTAGTTTATTAGATTATGTATTGGTGGATAAAAGGTTGATGGGTAGGCTCCAGGATGTACATGTTTATAGAGGGGCAACTGATATATCGGATCATTATTTAGTTGTAGCTACAGTTAGAGTAAGAGGTAGATGGGAAAAGAGGAAGGTGGCAACAACAAGTAAGAGGGAGGTGAAAGTGTATAAACTAAGGGAGGAGGAAGTTCGGGTGAGATATAAGCGACTATTGGCAGAAAGGTGGGCTAGTGCAAAGATGAGTAGTGGGGGGGTTGAAGAGGGTTGGAATAGTTTTAAAAATGCAGTATTAGAATGTGGGGCAGAAGTTTGTGGTTATAGGAGGGTGGGGGCAGGAGGAAAGAGGAGTGATTGGTGGAATGATGAAGTAAAGGGTGTGATAAAAGAGAAAAAGGTAGCTTATGAGAGGTTTTTACAAAGCAGAAGTGTTATAAGAAGAGCAGAGTATATGGAGAGTAAAAGAAAGGTAAAGAGAGTGGTGAGAGAGTGCAAAAGGAGAGCAGATGATAGAGTGGGAGAGGCACTGTCAAGAAATTTTAATGAAAATAAGAAAAAATTTTGGAGTGAGTTAAACAAGTTAAGAAAGCCTAGGGAAAATATGGATTTGTCAGTTAAAAACAGAGTAGGGGAGTTAGTAGATGGGGAGATGGAGGTATTGGGAAGATGGCGAGAATATTTTGAGGAACTTTTAAATGTTAAGGAAGAAACAGAGGCAGTAATTTCATGCACTGGTCAGGGAGGTATACCATCTTTTAGGAGTGAAGAAGAGCAGAATGTAAGTGTGGGGGAGGTACGTGAGGCATTACGTAAAATGAAAGGGGGTAAAGCAGCTGGAACTGATGGGATCATGACAGAAATGTTAAAAGCAGGGGGGGATATAGTGTTGGAGTGGTTGGTACTTTTGTTTAATAAATGTATGAAAGAGGGGAAGGTACCTAGGGATTGGCAGAGAGCATGTATAGTCCCTTTATATAAAGGGAAAGGGGACAAAAGAGACTGTAAAAATTATAGAGGAATAAGCTTACTGAGTATACCAGGAAAAGTGTACGGTAGGGTTATAATTGAAAGAATTAGAGGTAAGACAGAATGTAGGATTGCGGATGAGCAAGGAGGTTTTAGAGTGGGTAGGGGATGTGTAGATCAGGTGTTTACATTGAAGCATATATGTGAACAGTATTTAGATAAAGATAGGGAAGTTTTTATTGCATTTATGGATTTAGAAAAGGCATATGATAGAGTGGATAGAGGAGCAATGTGGCAGATGTTGCAAGTATATGGAATAGGTGGTAAGTTATTAAATGCTGTAAAGAGTTTTTATGAGGATAGTGAGGCTCAGGTTAGGGTGTGTAGAAGAGAGGGAGACTACTTCCCGGTAAAAGTAGGTCTTAGACAGGGATGTGTAATGTCACCATGGTTGTTTAATATATTTATAGATGGGGTTGTAAAGGAAGTAAATGCTAGGGTGTTTGGGAGAGGGGTGGGATTAAATTATGGGGAATCAAATTCAAAATGGGAATTGACACAGTTACTTTTTGCTGATGATACTGTGCTTATGGGAGATTCTAAAGAAAAATTGCAAAGGTTAGTGGATGAGTTTGGGAATGTGTGTAAAGGTAGAAAGTTGAAAGTGAACATAGAAAAGAGTAAGGTGATGAGGGTGTCAAATGATTTAGATAAAGAAAAATTGGATATCAAATTGGGGAGGAGGAGTATGGAAGAAGTGAATGTTTTCAGATACTTGGGAGTTGACGTGTCGGCGGATGGATTTATGAAGGATGAGGTTAATCATAGAATTGATGAGGGAAAAAAGGTGAGTGGTGCGTTGAGGTATATGTGGAGTCAAAAAACGTTATCTATGGAGGCAAAGAAGGGAATGTATGAAAGTATAGTAGTACCAACACTCTTATATGGGTGTGAAGCTTGGGTGGTAAATGCAGCAGCGAGGAGACGGTTGGAGGCAGCGGAGATGTCCTGTTTAAGGGCAATGTGTGGTGTAAATATTATGCAGAAAATTCGGAGTGTGGAAATTAGGAGAAGGTGTGGAGTTAATAAAAGTATTAGTCAGAGGGCAGAAGAGGGGTTGTTGAGGTGGTTTGGTCATTTAGAGAGAATGGATCACAGTAGAATGACATGGAAAGCATATAAATCTATAGGGGAAGGAAGGCGGGGTAGGGGTCGTCCTCGAAAGGGTTGGAGAGAGGGGGTAAAGGAGGTTTTGTGGGTAAGGGGCTTGGACTTCCAGCAAGCGTGCGTGAGCGTGTTAGATAGGAGTGAATGGAGACGAATGGTACTTGGGACCTGACGATCTGTTGGAGTGTGAGCAGGGTAATATTTAGTGAAGGGATTCAGGGAAACCGGTTATTTTCATATAGTCGGACTTGAGTCCTGGAAATGGGAAGTACAATGCCTGCACTTTAAAGGAGGGGTTTGGGATATTGGCAGTTTGGAGGGATATGTTGTGTATCTTTATATGTTTATGCTTCTAGACTGTTGTATTCTGAGCACCTCTGCAAAAACAGTGATAATGTGCGAGTGTGGTGAAAGTGTTGAATGATGATGAAAGTATTTTCTTTTTGGGGATTTTCTTTCTTTTTTTTGGGTCACCCTGCCTCGGTGGGAGACGGCCGACTTGTTGAAAAAAAAAAAAAAAAAAAAATATTATATATATATATATATATATATATATATATATATATATATATATATATATATATATATATATATATATATATATATATATAATATATATATACTGGACCTGAAGTGAAAATGGAGATGGCGTCACTTGAGGCAGGGACTACTAGGAGGCCTACTGGTAAATGCTAGGCAGGGTCTTGTTAGATTCATGTGACTGGCATTTGTCAATAGATTAACTAGTGTACCCCGCCTCCTGTAACGCCATCGACAATCGCCGCACCTCGCACTTAGACCGGTGATGACTCAGTGATGCTGATCAAAGTAATTTTTAAGACGGGGCCAGGAGCGGAATCTCGACCCCCCCCCCCCAAACACAAATAGTTGAATACAGCTCAAAAAGTGTACACACACTTCTCAATGAAGCCACACCTATCAACACTACTCTCAACACAACATCTACCACAGGCACCACAACTACCGTAATAACTACAGAAGCCACAACTGCAACATCCGCAGCCACTACGACTATAACAATTGTAGCCACCGCAACTACAAGAACTACAAAAGCCACAGCTACAATAACCATAGCCACCACAACTATAACAGCCACAACCACCACAACTACAACCACAGCCACACAACTACAACCACAGCCACACAACTACAACAACCACAGCTACAAGTACAACAACCACAGCCACACAACTACAACAACCACAGCCACTACAACAACCACAGCCACCACAACTACCTTCCGTTCAGAAACCACATATATTTCTTCCGGGATGTTCTGTCTCCCACAATTATCACTTGGCCTCAGACATCCAAGGTGAGCTTCAGTGTTGCTCATGTTGTCAGGAAAGTATCTCTGCTACCTTACTTTTGTCTTAACCAATAAACCAGATTATATGAAAAGGAAAATCTGTTGCTGTAGAACAACTCAACCAAGAAAGCATAGTCGCCATCACTCGCAGCCTAGTGTTGCACATGCGTCTAATTTATCAGCTCGCAGCCTAGCGGCGAAGGAAAAATCAACCTTTCCAAATTCTAATTAAAACGTAAATTTTTATTTCTTTGCATAGTATACAGTGTGTGATTTAGATGTTATAAAATATTGTTGAGCACAAAGAAAGCTTGTATACCTTGTATATGTACTTGTAGAAATAAAGATATTATTATAACGTGCCTGAGTATTTTGGACTTGCTATTAGTCGACTTGTTGATCGTGTTTTGCGGTAAAGGGCTTAAAGTATAGGTGCGCAGTGTCTGCTTGACACCTATACTTACCTGGGGTTTGGCTTAATGGTACATGTAGTACGTACTGTGGTGCACTGTGCAGGTTCGAGCCCTACTCTTGTGTGAGAAAATGTTTGTAAATAATTTCGCTTATATCACAGTAAAACAGGTGATATCACAATATGCAAAATTAGTGAATTTCCAAGTGTTTTCGTGATTTCTCACGAAAGCCCGGAAAATTCACTACTTTTTTCACACTGCTTATATATATATATAATATATATATATATATATATATATATATATATATATATATATATATATATATATATATATATATATATATATATATATATCATTCGTCTTAATTATAAAATAAAAAATGGCGGATAATGCGTAACACTAAAATAATGAAGGTAATTGTTGGAGTTATCAAAGTGCTGAGGTCAGAGGAGTTAGGTAGTAAAGAGCTTGCTGCATAACATAATAACATGAAGATAACACTAAAATCTTCACTAATGGTTTTCCCTGGCGTGTTGTGACTGCAGCGGCTGTTGGGCCAGGTGTCGGCGTGTTAGATCACCAGGCTTAATAAGATGTACCCTGGGTGTGAATACTTGGTTCAACGACACCTGATGTCTCATTCACCCCGCCCAGCTCCGCTACCTCCACATTAATGCAGTATATAAACATGAATTATTACTCGTAGTAGTTTTATCATTATTATTATATTTATGGGGAAACACTAAACCCACTAAACCTGAATGCCTGGCAGGCATTCAGGTTCTATCAAAGGGGAGGACAAGTCCAATTCCTTGGATTAAGAGCCCCCCTCACTGCCATCATAGAATCTCCCTTGATGGGTATTAGTATTAGTAGTAGTAGTACTTATTATTATTATTATTATTATTATTATTATTATTATTATTATTATTATAAAAATTGCTAAAATTGTACATAAGAAAAGTTAGTGTTAGGTTTAAAGCCTATCGACTGCAAACGAGTCATTAAGATTGTAATTCACTTCACTTTTTCAATAAAAAAATTATTTCCAGAATTTTCAAGGCAAACCCTCAGGGTATAAACGTTCCGGTCACGGGAGCTTTCGTCAGTCTAATACTGATCATGAGCGATTAACAGCAGAGAAGTGATGTGGGAGGCGTCAGTCAGTGTTATGTGAGGACAGGTTAGGAGACAGCAGTGTTCTGTCTGGCTGTCAGTAAGTTGGCTCAGTGATCACTGAATATTACAGGTAGCGTCTCTTCTGGGAACCTGATTCCGTTATCATCAGATGGCTGTGTGAGCTTCAGTGGATTACACATGTTGTCCATGTCTGATGCATGCGTACTTACGCTGTTAGCTGAAAGGACACATCTGCAACTAATGAGGCATATTATTTCGACAACGTTGCATTCTCTAGGGGCGCTGTCAAGCCATTGGCTTGACAAATTCCTTGTAGATCGAAACGTTGCTGCAGTAAAATTTTTTACCTAACATATTGTCAGTAATTCAACCAACTTTATTACACGTTGAAACTCTGAGGCGCAGCTCCAGGCTTCTTGTCATCTCTTCCATATATGTACTGTGACAGTCTCCAGAGGGTATGACGAAGCTCCTGTGTAGGAATCTGTGTGTGGTGTTAACCTTCTTTAATTGTCGGTATACTGTACATGTAGCACCTTAATCTTCTTTATTGTCGGTATACTGTACATGTAGCACCTTAATCTTCTTTATTGTCGGTATACTGTACATGTAGCACCTTAATCTTCTTTATTGTCGGTATACTGTACATGTAGCACCTTAATCTTCTTTATTGTCGGTATACTGTACATGTAGCACCTTAATCTTCTTTATTGTCGGTATACTGTACATGTAGCACCTTAATCTTCTTTATTGTCGGTATACTGTACATGTAGCACCTTAATCTTCTTTATTGTCGGTATACTGTACATGTAGCACCTTAATCTTCTTTATTGTCGGTATACTGTACATGTAGCACCTTAATCTTCTTTATTGTCGGTATACTATGCATGTAACATGTTTCTGTAACTACCTTAGGGTATATATATATCCTGACATGCCTGCAGTGAAATGTCATACACTGAGGGGTGAGAGGTGGGCAACCATGTAGACAAACATGAAAAACAACAGGTAAATGGAGATCTTTTTTTTCGGTCTCAGAGACCTTTCTTAGATCGAGGTTGAGACCAAATTGTGCAGATCTCTTTTACCTGTGTACCCCCCCCCCCCGGTGGTTTCTCACTGTTCATATACAGAAATGTTATTAGATTCCTGAGGAAGCACTAAACCCTCAGGGGTCATACATCGCCTGAGGAAATACCTGGTAATTGTGCGTGATCCGCCTTTCTCTTCGTATGGAAATAAATTATGTATATATATATATATATATATATATATATATATATATATATATATATATATATATTATATATATATATATATATATATAAAGTCAAAGGAGCCCACAGTGAGTTTCTCTTCACTAAATACTTGTATATATATGCAGTAAATTAGTAACATACAAATGTTCATTGAGATGTTCGGTAATAGAGGTATGTTGAGCAGGTTCAGTGGCACCAGTGACCCACGTGAAGACATTGAGATGTTCGGTAATAGAGGTATGTTGAGCAGGTTCAGTGGCACCAGTGACCCCACGTGAAGACATTGAGATGTTCGGTAATAGTGGTATGTTGAGCAGGTTCAGTGGCACCAGTGACCCCACGTGAAGACATTGAGATGTTCGGTAATAGTGGTATGTTGAGCAGGTTCAGTGGCACCAGTGACCCCACGTGAAGACATTGAGATGTTCGGTAATAGTGGTATGTTGAGCAGGTTCAGTGGCACCAGTGACCCCACGTGAAGACATTGAGATGTTCGGTAATAGTGGTATGTTGAGCAGGTTCAGTGGCACCAGTGACCCACGTGAAGACATTGAGATGTTCGGTAATAGTGGTATGTTGAGCAGGTTCAGTGGCACCAGTGACCCCACGTGAAGACATTGAGATGTTCGGTAATAGAGGTATGTTGAGCAGGTTCAGTGGCACCAGTGACCCCACGTGAAGACATTGAGATGTTCGGTAATAGTGGTATGTTGAGCAGGTTCAGTGGCACCAGTGACCCACGTGAAGACATTGAGATGTTCGGTAATAGTGGTATGTTGAGCAGGTTCAGTGGCACCAGTGACCCACGTGAAGACATTGAGATGTTCGGTAATAGTGGTATGTTGAGCAGGTTCAGTGGCACCAGTGACCCACGTGAAGACATTGAGATGTTCGGTAATAGTGGTATGTTGAGCAGGTTCAGTGGCACCAGTGACCCACGTGAAGACATTGAGATGTTCGGTAATAGAGGTATGTTGAGCAGGTTCAGTGGCACCAGTGACCCCACGTGAAGACATTGAGATGTTCGGTAATAGAGGTATGTTGAGCAGGTTCAGTGGCACCAGTGACCCCACGTGAAGACATTGAGATGTTCGGTAATAGAGGTATGTTGAGCAGGTTCAGTGGCACCAGTGACCCCACGTGAAGACATTGAGATGTTCGGTAATAGAGGTATGTTGAGCAGGTTCAGTGGCACCAGTGACCCCACGTGAAGACATTGAGATGTTCGGTAATAGAGGTATGTTGAGCAGGTTCAGTGGCACCAGTGACCCCACGTGAAGACAAAACTAGTTTTATAAATTTAGCTCAGAACCAACGAAATATCCACGACTTGTTTTTGTGTCCAGCTGTGTTGGCTGACATCTGATGCTGTGTATTAGTTTCATAAGTTGCTTCAGTCAGATGTTGATCTGTCTGACTGTGGTGGCTGGTATCTGATACTGTGTATTAGTTTGATAAGTTGCTTAAGTCAGTTGCTGATCTGCTGGGCTGTGATGCATGCGTTGGACTGTGTGCGGCTAGCACCAAAAGCCTGATTGATCAGGCCATCCATCAAGTGGTCTGGTCCAGGACCGAGCCGCTAGGCACTGACACCCGAAACCATCTCCAGGTAATATTATAATGGACACTTCTTCACGGGTAGGTGAAGACACAATACATAAAACTGTAGCCTACCTGTAGTCGCTTCCTGGGTTCATCACCCCAACGGCCCGGTCCTAGACCAATCCTCCTGGTTGCTGAATTGATAGAACAGACCAGCCGGCCGGCTTACAATGGAAAGTACCCGAGTTCGATTCCCGGGAGGGGAGAAACGTATGGGAATGTGTCTTTGCAGCCGCTGCCCAGGTTCATCATTAGGTTTACCTATCTTACTAAACTGTTGTCAGTTGTATCTTGGAGGAAAGGCGCTCAGCTCAGTGGAAATAAATCAAAATACATTTTTGGGGGGGTCATCCAAGGTAAATATTATATAATATATATATATATATATATATATATATATATATATATATATATATATATATGTCGTGCCGAATATGTAAAACTGGTCAATTAGCAAGAACTCATTTAAAATTAAGTCCTTTCTGAAATTTTCTTTTATACGTTTAAAGATATATATTTTTCATTAATGTTAATGTAAAAACAAATTATTTTGCACCAAAAGAATCTTAGAAAACTTACCTAACCTTATTATAACAAGAACAATTTATTTTAGCCTAACCCAACTAAATATATTTTAGATTTGTTTACAGTAATTTAATATTAAACAAATACAGTGAAATATATTTGTTTCGTTAGGTTCAGAATGATTTTGGCGAAATTATTGCATACACAAGTTTTCACTTGTCGTATATGGTAAGATGAGCGTTGCTATTTAAGCCAAGATCGCAAGTTCTGCCTATTCGGCACGACATATATATATATATATATATATATATATATATATATATATATATATATATATATATATATATATATATATATATATATAGGGATGCGCATAACACGAAAGGATCTTACGAGGGTAGCTCCAATTCGTTGAATTACAAGGTACTCACTGGCAACAAGGCACATCCTTCCCTCTTCCTTTACATAGGATGATCTTCACTGCCAGAGAACCAAAGACACGAAGGTTTATCCAAGATCATCTGTTAATTACATTTTATCACACTGTGTTGAGAAAGATAACCAGTCCGCTAGACGCATTCAGTTCCTCCTTCCGAGACTAATTTTTATCAAATATAGTACTTAAGAGATGAAGGTTCAGAGATCAAGGAAAGGAAGAGGGAAGGGAAGATGGTGACATTCACTTTCAAAAGCCCGTACTTATTTTCCAGTAAGGGATCAAAAGGTTAATATTAAAGCACACTGGTAAAATAATCATATCCAGCTGTTACTCACCGATATGTGGAGTGGTTGGCAGGTGGATAGACAGCAGAAAGGACGAGCATGAACATTGAATTTGTATTTTATTTTGGGGGATTTTCTTTCTTTTTGGGTCACCCTGCCTCGGTGGGAGACTGCCGACTTGTTAAATATATATATATATATATATATATATATAAATATATATATATATATATATATATATATATATATAGATATATATATATATATGTGCATAGGTAGAATGTAGGCAAAAGGATTACAGTGCTCGTCACGGCATTATGCCGGGGCGCTCATCCAGCATAATGCCAGGACGAGCACTGTATATATTATAATTTATATAAAAAATAAGTAGACATTGCATCTGTGGTCTTCTGTATCACTCGACAGTAATACATATGCTTGTTTTCCCCCTCAGATGAGCCATGGAAGGTGTGGCTGTGTGCCGGAAACCAGCACCTCCAACATGGATGCTGCCCAGAGAACTCACCAAAACTTATCTCACACCACCACCAAGAGACACAACAAATAAAGACAAGATTGCACTCTCCTACCACTTAAAAAAAATATATATATACTCTAGTGAAAAGTAGTATATCATAAGAAAAAACTAGTATCATAGGCCTACTGGTTCAAACTAGGTAAATCCAATGTCTTGATAAGAATGGTGAAGACTGTATGGCACATGAAAAAGAGCAAATATTACTGAAAACGTTCGTTATGGTCTTGGAACGTTTGGTGGATGATACATCATCACATGGATTAAGTTGATCGGGGACCAGGATTGCACTTGTACTAAATACTACACGGTACGAGCAATTTGGCAGCGTTTCTGTATCAGTGTACTACAGTGGATGAGCTTCCGTCCAGCACTCCAGGTGGTCAGCTGTTGTCACCAGCCGGAAGGGAACTATAACAGCTGGCGACGACACTTGCCCACTTGTTCTCAAAGAATGACCCTCGTACTCGTGTAGTGTCTACAGGGGTTGACCTCTAGCTCTTGGACCACTCTTTTGTACTTTAAGCAGTGTGTGATTTACTCCATAACTCTGTGCTTGTTCTTACTTATTACAAACTTTTTATTAAAATATATATTAAAAAAGTGATTCGTAACGGTGATAATGTTTGAATTTGCCAGTGAAAGTGATACCAGAAATGAAATTTACCTGGTAAAATGATAACTCGTGTTTTGTATCGTGTGTGTGAGTGAGGAGCCTCCTGAAGCAGCAGCAGCAGCAGCAGCAGCTGACACCATGAGCAGCAAGTGGAGTCTTATGAACGTCGTGAAGCTCCTTAGGAAACCTTCAAGAAGGTTAGTTCTCTAACACTGTTATTATTTAACACGCCGGCCGTCTCCCACTGAGGCAGGGCATCCCGAAACACATGGATACACACTGAACATCTTTCATTCAACAGCTGTTTTGTGAGAGGTGCGCAAACATCACAGACCTTCCAAAATTATGATTATTATTATTTTCATTGGTAATCCCTCTTATGTATGATGGAAGGCTGTCTTGGTCCCCTGATACTTATTGTGTTTTCTCTTAGTGTACTCATGGCGCCCTTGCTTTTCATTGAATAGATGTTGCACCGTATGCAGTCTTTTGTTTTCCTAGGGAGTAATTTCCGTGTGCAGATTTGGGACCAGTCCCTCTAGGATTTTCTAGGTGTGGATTATGATGTATCTTTCTCGCCTGTGTTCCAATGAGTATAGGCCAAGGACTTCAAACGTTCCCAGTAATTAAGGTGCTTGCTTATTAGTTCGGTCAAGCACCTTAATTACTGGGAACGTTTGAAGTGTTATACAGAAGTAAGATTAGGGACAAGATTGGCCCACTTAAGAGTAACTCTGGTCAGATCACTGACAGTGATAAGGATATGTGTGAAATTCTCAGTGTCTACTGCCTCTCAGTTTTCACCCAGGAAAATACTAGCGATATTCCTGAAATAATAGATTGTGTAGAACAGGATAATAAACTGTGTACGATTGCGGTAACTAGTGACATGGTCCTCAGACAGAGAAACTAAAACCTAACAAATCCCCAGGCCCTGATGAACTGTTTGCAAGGGTGTTAAAGGAATGTAAAGAGGAACTTGGCAAACTCTCTCCAGGTAAACTCCAGGTAATACCTTCGGCTAATCTTTTTAACATATCACTACAAACTGGCATAGTGCCTGATAAGTGGAAAATGGCAAATGTAATACCTATTTACAAGGCAGGTGACAGGTTCTTGGCTTCGAACTATAGACCAATAAGCCTTACCTCCATAGTGGGAAAATTTATGGAATCAATAATTGCCGAAGCAATTCGTAGCCGTCTTGACAGGCACAGATTGATGAATGAATCTCAACACGGTTTTACAAAGGGGCGTTCCTGTCTTACGAATTTACTAACTTTTTTCACTAAGGTGTTTGAGGAGGTAGATCATGGTAATGAATATGATATTGTGTATATGGACTTCAGTAAGGCTTTCGATAGAGTTCCACACCAGAGGCTATTGAGGAAACTTAAGGCACACGGAATAGGAGAAATTTTTTCCTGGGTAGAGGCATGGCTGACAAATAGACAGCAGAGAGTTTGCATAAATGGGGAGAAATCAGAATGGGGGCACGTCACAAGCGGTGTTCCTCAGGGGTCAGTGTTGGGCCCGTTGTTGTTCAAAATTTACATAAACGACATAGATGAGGGAATAAATAGCGACATAAGCAAATTTGCTGATGACACCAAAATAGGCCGTCCAATTCATTCTAATGAGGACACTAGAGCACTCCAGGATGATTTGAATAGACTGATGCAATTTATTTAATTTATTTGAACATGATACAGAGAAGTACAAATGAATACAGTTAAATGCAGCATGCCAAAGCCACTTGAATGCATAGCATTACGGGCAGGCCTAAAATTAACTTAAGATTAACTAAGCAATGAAGTATTCAGTGGTAAAACATTATTGTAAACAGATAACAATTAAGCACAAATATTACAAAAACAGGTCGTATGGTTGCTTGCATTGCTGTACGATCAGTATTTATTTATTTATTATTTAATTATTTATTTATTTAATTTGAACATGATACAAAGAAGTACACGGAATACAATTTTTAAAGTGCAGCATGCTAAAGCCCCTTGTATGCAGAGCATTATGGGCAGGCTTAATTAACTTAAGATTAACTAAGCAATGATATATTCAGTGGTACAAAAATTATTGTAAAACAGATAACAATTTAGTACAAATGAGTATTACAAAGACAGGTCATATGGTCATTTACTGTGTTGCTGTGTAATCAGTAGAATGGAGTATTATGTTAGGTAATGAAGTTAAATAGTAACAAAGTTTGATTGGATCACAGGTTGACATTTATGAGATACAATAATGAGATACATATATGAGATACAATTTATGAGATACAATTTATGAGATGCAATTATCAGTATTTATTTAGTTGTGGGTGAGTAAGTGATTTTTGAGAAGAGACTTGAATTTATAAACAGTGTTTCTTTTATATTCACAGGTAATGAATTCCAGATTTTAGGGCCTTTTATGTGCATTGAGTTTTTGCATAGCGTGCGATGGACACGAGGAACATCAAAGAGTGATCTGTGTCTTGTGTTATGGTCATGTGTTCTGTTGAGGTTGGTAAGGAGATGTTTGAGGGGAGGGTTTATGTCAGAGTTAAGTGTTCTATGTATGTAGTAGGTGCAGTAATAAGTATGGATGTTTTGTATTGTGAGTAGGTTCAGAGTTTTGAATATTGGTGGAGTGTGCTGTCTGTAGTGGGAATTTGTTATCATTCTGACTGCAGCCTTTTGTTGGGTGATTAGTGGTCTGAGATGGTTTATTGTTGTTGAGCCCCATGCACAAATTCCATAGGTGAGATAGGGGTAAATAAGTGAGTGATATAGGGCCAGGAGGGCTGACTGTGGAACATAGTACCGTATCTTCAATAGTATGCCTACGGTCTTGGAATTTTTTTTGGAAATTTGTTGTATATGTGTTTGAAATTTGAGTCTATTATCAAGGTGGATTCCTAGGAATTTTCCCTCTGTGAGTTTTATGATAGGCGAAATATGTATCATTATGTTAAGAGACACATCTGCAGCTCTGTTACTAAACTGAATGCAGTAGGTTTTGTCAATGTTTAGAGTAAATTTGTTGGTCCTCATCCAGGTTGATATTTTCTGTAATTCGGTATTTACAGTACTGGCTAGCATGACTGGGCTCGGGTGAGAGTAGACGTATGTAGTGTCATCTGCAAATAGTGTGGGTTTGAGTAGTTGCAGATGCAGTTTAATATTGACAAATGCAAAGTTCTAAATGTTGGACAGTTAAATAACCATGCCACATATAAACTAAATAATGTAGATCTTAATACTACTGATTGCGAAAAGGATTTAGTTGTTGTTAGCAGTAATCTAAAACCAAGACAACAGTGCATTAGTGTTCGCAATAAAGCTAACAGAATTCTTGGCTTCATATCTAGAAGTATAAATAATAGAAGTCCTCAGGTTGTTCTTCAACTCTATATATCCTTGGTTAGGCCTCATTTAGACTATGCTGCTCAGTTCTGGTCACCGTATTACAGAATGGATATAAATGCTCTGGAAAACGTACAGAGGAGGATGACAAAGATGATCCCATGTATCAGAAATCTTCCCTATGAGGATAGACTGAGGGCCCTGAATCTGCACTCTATCGAAAGGCGTAGAATTAGGGGGGATATGATCGAGGTGTATAAATGGAAAACAGGAATAAATAAAGGTGATGTAAATAGCGTGCTGAAAATTTCCAGCCAAGACAGGACTCGCAGCAATGGTTTCAAGTTGGAAAAATTCAGATTCAGGAAGGATATAGGAAAGCACTGGTTTGGTAATAGAGTTCTGGATGAGCGGAACAAACTCCCTAGTACAGTTATTCAGGCTAAAACGTTGTGTAGTTTTAAAAGTAGGTTAGATAAATACATGAGTGGGAGTGGGTGGGTGTGAGTTAGACCTGACTAGCTTGTGCTGCTGGGTCTGGTGCCGTGATCCATCCTTGAGTGGAGGTGACCAGACTGGGTGGGTCATTGGGCTAATCCGGGGGGGGTGGAGATGGACCTGCTCCGCATGGGTCAGTAGGCCTGTTGCAGTGTTCCTTCATTCGTATGTTCTTTGACCTGTACTCCCTAGAACACAGGCGAAATACATCATAAATTCCACCTGGAAAACTCTAGAGGGACTAGTTTTAAATCTGCACACAGAAATCACTTCGTACGAAAGCAAAAGACTCGGCAGATGTTGCAACGTCCCCCCCTAGTGAAAAGCAGTGGTATGAGTACACTAAGAGGAAGCACAATAAGTATCCGGGGCGCAAGACTGTTCAACAGACTCCCACCATACATAAGGGGGATTACCAACAGACCCCTGGCTGCCTTCAAGCAGGAACTATAAAAATACCTAAAAATCAGTGCCCGATCAGCTGGGCTGTGGTTCCTACGTTGGATTACATGCGGCGAGCAGCAACAGCCCGGTTGATGAGGCCTTGATCCACCAGGAGGCTTGGTCGAGGACCAGATCATAGGGGCGTTGGCTCCCCGAAACAACCTTCAGGTAGATTCCACAGAAGAGCTGTGTGACCCAGAGGGGTCATACAGTGAGGCATGGGAAGTACTTAGGTTCCATCCCAAGAAGTAGAGAATGGTTATAATAATTCCTTGAATCAAAACTCGTCCTTCATCAGCATCAAGACACAACTTGAAAGGCCTGGCCCACATAGGGGAAGTTTACACATCTTTCCAGACCTCTAATTGCTTGCCTGGCTTCCGATTATTATCTTCACAACCTTTGGCCTGATTATAATTGTGTGCGTCAGTTGTGTACCACCAGAACTTCAGCCTGGCACGAGTCTTTGATGACTATCCTCACTGGACTACTTCGTAAGTCTTACACCTTCCTTCATTGATACACTTGGTAAGTCTTACAGCTTACTTTTTTTCCTGACTTGATTGGTATGCTCAAAATCTTACAGCTTACTTCCTGCCGTGACTGAAACTGTAAATCTTACATCTTCTTGTCCTGAAACACTATAATTCTTACATCTTACCGGGATTGAAACACTATAAATCTTACATCTCCCTGCCGTGAAACACTATAAATCTTACATCTTCCTGCCGTGAAACACTATAAATCTTACATCTTCCTGCCGTGAAACACTATAAATCTTACATCTTCCTGCCGTGAAACACTAACTCTTACATCTTCCTGCCGTGAAACACTATAAATCTTACGTCTCCCTGCCGTGAAACACTATAAATCTTACATCTTCCTGCCGTGAAACAATATAAATCTTACATCTTCCTGCCGTGAAACACTAACTCTTACATCTTCCTGCCGTGAAACACTATAAATCTTACGTCTCCCTGCCGTGAAACACTATAAATCTTACATCTTCCTGCCGTGAAACAATATAAATCTTACATCTTCCTGCCGTGAAACAATATAAATCTTACATCTTCCTGCCCTGACTGAAAAGTTGTGTAAGTCTTGCAAAGCTATGCAAGTCATACAGGTTACTTCCTGCCTTAAATGAAAATAGTTGAAATCGCTTCTGAACCGTTTTATCTTAACTAGAAACTTATGTTAAAATAAGTCATTTTGTTTCGGCGTAAGTCAGGATAAATTTTGAAAAT
Source organism: Cherax quadricarinatus (assembly GCF_038502225.1). Classification (NCBI taxonomy): domain Eukaryota; kingdom Metazoa; phylum Arthropoda; class Malacostraca; order Decapoda; family Parastacidae; genus Cherax; species Cherax quadricarinatus. The sequence continues at coordinate 107,129 of NC_091369.1, forward strand.
TCATGTGAGATATTCTGTGCCTGCAGCATCTTAGCGCCAACATCTCAGGAGGATGCTGTACTCATCACGTGACTTGCCACACTTCCGGTGTGTGTAAACAAGTGAAGGTAGAGTTGAGTGGGACTTGCACTTGAGTTAATAGGGTTATCAAAACTGATTCCTTGAGTATCATTGATAATGGGTTGGGCGAATATTTTTTAGTGGGTTTGGGTTTGACAAGGACCTGCTACAGTGTTCCTCCTTTCTTTTATGTTAAAAGCAAAGGTTGCAGAACTGGCTCTTATCTGGACAATGTTTCGTTCTGTGTAGATGATAAGTTAATAATATCTATTTCTACACGTACATGTACAAGATATACAGTCCTAGCTGACATCAATGACATACAGAAAGCCCTTTGTTATGCAGAGCATTTCGGGCAAATTAGGTCGTTTTTGTCCCAGGATGCGACCCACACCAGTCCACTAACACCCAGGTATCCATTTTACTGATGGGGAACATAGACAACCGGTGTAAAGAAATACGTCCAGTGTTTCTACACCCTCGCCGTGTGAAGCGAGAGCGTTAGCCCCCAGGCCCCCAGGCCCCCAGGCCCCCAGGCTCCCAGGCCCCGTGGCCACCAGGCCACGGAGCCTGGTGGCCACGTTTTCCCAATGAAAACTTGTTCAGCAGCGTGTTCAAAGAATAAAATGGCACAGTATCGTGACTGCATTATTATAATTAAGGGGAAGCGCTAAACCCGGAGGATTATACAGCGCCTGGGGGGGGGGGATGTGGAAGGCATTCAGGCTTAATTCGGGGAACTGGAGCACAGATCCAATTCCCTAAATCGAGAGCCCCTCACCAACATCAAGGAACTTAAGAAATCGTAATGACACGATTGCAAATAAACCATACCCCCGGCCGGGATTGAACCCGCGGTCATAGAGTCTCTAAACTCCAGCCCGTCGCGCTAGCCACTAGACCAGCTAGCCACAATAAGATTCATCCAACTAGGTATATTTCTACACCATAGGAGTTTTGAGACTCTATGACCGCGGGTTCAATCCCGGCCGGGGGTATGGTTTATTTGCAATCGTGTCATTACGATTTCTTAAGTCATGTTGACGGCAGTGAAGGGACTTGAGCTAGAGTTCGTCACGGCCACGCTAGCTGGAGATTCGTCTGTAAAAACTTGCATTTGTGGTCACAGAGGTGCCTGTGCTAACTTTCCTATGGTGTAGAAATATACCTAGTTGGATGAATCTTATTGTGGCTAGCTGGTCTAGTGGCTAGCGCGACGGGCTGGAGTTTAGAGACTCTATGACCGCGGGTTCAATCCCGGCCGGGGGTATGGTTTATTTGCAATCGTGTCATTACGATTTCTTAAGTCATGTTGACGGCAGTGAAGGGACTTGAGCTAGAGTTCGTCACGGCCACGCTAGCTGGAGATTCGTCTGTAAAAACTTGCATTTGTGGTCACAGAGGTGCCTGTGCTAACTTTCCTATGGTGTAGAAATATACCTAGTTGGATGAATCTTATTGTGGCTAGCTGGTCTAGTGGCTAGCGCGACGGGCTGGAGTTTTGAGACTCTATGACCGCGGGTTCAATCCCGGCCGGGGGTATGGTTTATTTGCAATCGTGTCATTACGATTTCTTAAGTCATGTTGACGGCAGTGAAGGGACTTGAGCTAGAGTTCGTCACGGCCACGCTAGCTGGAGATTCGTCTGTAAAAACTTGCATTTGTGGTCACAGAGGTGCCTGTGCTAACTTTCCTATGGTGTAGAAATATACCTAGTTGGATGAATCTTATTGTGGCTAGCTGGTCTAGTGGCTAGCGCGACGGGCTGGAGTTTTGAGACTCTATGACCGCGGGTTCAATCCCGGCCGGGGGTATGGTTTAAAAAAGACCTCATCTGTAGATCGAAATCTACAGCTCCTCTCTTCTTTAACCCTTGTTTATAATATATATCAATGACCTTGATGAGGGTATTGCCTAACTGTTGTCCATGTGTCTTACCTACCAATAAGTTTTGACAATTCAATTTACTCACGTTCAAGTCCCACTGAAATCCAACCCCTCTCACTCATGTATTTATCCAACCAAAATTTGAAACTGCCCAAGGTCCTAGCTTCAATAACCCTACTAGGCAGACTGTTCCACTCATCATCTACCCTATTTCCAAACCAATACTTTCCTATAGCCTTTCTAAATCTAAACTTATCGAATGTTTTCACAGGTCCGGGGATCGAATCGCGAATTGAACCACGAGCTGACAAATGTAGCTTTGTTGTAAGCAGACTGTTGTGGGTCGTATCCCGGGAAGAGTATCAGAAAGCCTAAATAGAAAACAGGCCATAGTGGCTTATTATTAACTCTACTGGTTAATAATTCGAATTAAATCTTCGTGTAGACTTGTTTCTTAGCACGAGTTTACGACTGAAGAATAATCGTTTTCTGAGAAGTGATCGTTAAAGAAAATGTTAAACGTGTGCTACCCATTTGCAGTGACTAACTTAAATTTCTTGGCTGACATCACCACTTGAATTGTGAAAAATACATTTATTTCTTTATATCGTATGTATAAGTGTTCACACCTTGGTTGTTCAGCATGTAGTTCATCCTGCGGATAAGTCATACGCATGATATGTCATGAACTCCTTTGGTTCAGCTTCCATGACGTAACAGAGAGGTGGGGGTGTTTGGGTGTAGGGGGTGACGCCCTGGGACACTTGACTGACACCGCTGCACTTGTAAGGTGTGGCTTTATCCCCTCCCTCTCCATCTCCTCCATCTCCTCCTCCTCCTCTTCTTCGTCCTTCTCATCGTCCTCCTCTTCTTACTAGTCTTCTTTTACCTCATATTCCTCTTCCTGCTCTTATCTCTTTCATCTCTTCCTCTCCAGTTTCTTCCGTCTTGTCCTCTCCTGTCAGTAATTTGCATTCAATAGATGCCTTGCCATGACTGTCGTCGAAGAAGATTCATGGTTAGGAGAATAAAAACTAGTTGATGGAGGTGACACCAAACATAGCAGTGATTCTGCATTCCATAAGTTATTAGAAGACATCACCAGTGATAAATCAAAGAGTTGGGCTCCAAGTGAGGTGCATGAATGCTACTCATCCCATGATGATGTCAAAAAAAGCTTCATCATGACTGCAGAAGCATTTTGATGACAAATTAATGTTTCTCTGCTCGTGTTATTAAAAAGAACATACTGAACCTTGAACTAGCAGTGATTCGAGCCTTAATGTTTGCCTGGGGGAAAAACAGACATGCTAATTACTAAATCAGTCATTATTGAAGAAAAATTTCTGGTAGAGCAGTCAGCTTGCGCAACAGGGCAGCCGGATGCCACTGCCGTAGATGGATGTGTTAACTGGACAAGTAAGGGCAGTATAAAAAAATCTAACTGCGAATTTGGTGAAATATGTTTGAAAAAAATAAAGAGAGCATCCGTGTGCACGTAATCTTTAACCGCTACCATACCTGAAGCTAGGATTTTCCATGTGTAGATTATAATGTATTTTTTCTCGCCTGCGTTCCAAGGAGTACAGGTCAAGGGACTTCAAAGGTTCCCAGTAACTGATGTGCTTTATTATCTTATACGTGTAGTGAAAGTTCTCTGTATATTCTCCAGGTTTGAGTACAGAAGTACTCCACCCTAAAGGAACAAGTGATTTAAAAAGAATCATCACTGGCTTGGTATCCCATGAGTATAGTACCAGAAGTGGTAGCTACTAGCTGTGGTGTTACAACTAAGGTTCGTAAAGAACATCACCTGCATTTGAACTCTCCTCTTTCGCCTCATCAAGTTATATCATGGAAAACAAGGCAGTTGATATGGTGTGTGATGAACGTCTGACTACAATGAAGGTCAAACAATTCTAGCAGTCCAGTGCTTACTGGGAGATCATCTATACCTATAGAGATATGCAGTGGATTAGTTATCCAAAGGCATGAATTGAAGAGCATACACGAGAAAGCTGGTGTAATCATTCCTCACCAAGTGGCATGTTTACCAACTCAAGCATGTCAGAATATCAAAGTTATCAGTGAACACTGATGTCTGAGTTTTCAGAGCATTATTATACAGAGAGACAGCTGACCACAAGTTGTGATGGAGCCCACAAGTCAAGGACGTTTCATCATTTAATACAGGTGCCACAGTTGCTAAATGTAGTCATATAAATTTACAACTGCTGTCTGCACTTGCGCTCACTGGTTCTGATACAGATACATGTTAATTATAACTGTAAATGTTTTGAAGCAGGGAATATGTTGCAAAGCCTAGGTCTCTTGGCAGACATGGAAGATAATTTGCTATAGTTAGAAATGTTAGGATGGAAAAAATGTCAGACATTCCCTGCAAGGTTTAGCTCTCAAGGACAGGAGAAAAAGGTACACGTCTTTTGTCAAAATTTAAGACATTGCTTCCGAGTACTGAGGCACTCAATAAAAACGTGAAGAGAGCTCATTTTCAGGCATGTATATGCAGACACCTGCTCAGGATGAGGAACCTCCAGACCAGGATCTAGTAAAGAGGGACAGAGTTTAAAATGCTGGGTTAAGCCACGGAGATAACAGAAAGTGAAACTAAATATATTACAGGTGATAGAGGCAAACATAATACATATCTTTAAGAATAGCCATGACAGCTTATTGGAGATCACGAGTCAGTATAGCCCATGGATAAGAAGTGAGATGCGGGGCCAGGAGCTAAGATTCGACGTTGCAAATATTAGACGAGTACACAATATACACAGCTTCAGGAGTAGATATAAGGCGTTGAAAGCCAAAAATTTATAAAACCTGTCGATGAGTGTCGGGAAATGGTGCCAGGAGCCGTGTCTCAACCCCCGCCAACACAAGTAGGTAGTTCGCATGCTAACACAAGCAGGTGGTACAACAGGCTGGGCCAGAAGCTATGAATCGAACCCTGCAAATACAAGTAGGTGAGTACACCCTCCTGCAGCAGGGGTATCGAGCTACAAGTGAAGCCTCAGGTTCCACAAGGTACAACAACAAACATTCCTCACAGGTTTCAGGTGACGGATCAATTCATCGAGTTTCCTCACACACCCAGTCACACCTGCATGTATGCCTTGGTGGGAGTGATGGTGAGGGTGGAGAGTGGGAGTGATGGTGAACAGCGTGGCAGGGTGAAAGTGAGGGTGGAGGAAAGAGGGGGAGATAGTGAGAGGACGGGAGTAGGGTAAAGAACATAAGGAGGAATACTGCAGCAGGCCTACTGGCCCATACTAGGTAGGTCTTTCTCACATCCAAACCCTTCAACAAAACTAACTGCACAACTTATTTTCAATGCTACCCAAGGAATAAGTTTTGATAGCCGCACTAACTCACGTTGTGCAAATAATGGTAAGAGTGGAGGTAATGAAGTGGTGTGTTGTAGAGAGTAAGAGCATCTAGTGTAATGGAGAAGCGATAATTTTAATTAACATCATTAGAATCATTAGATACAAGGCATTAGGGCCGGAGTTACTAACACAACTGCATAAAAAAATATTCTTAGAATGCAACCCACGACAGTCGACTAACACACACCTACCTATTTTTACCCCTAGGTGATCAGGGGCAGCACGGGTGTAAGGAAAAATGTGCCTGTATGATTCGTTGGCCCATGGTTCGAACTTGGGACCTTTTAGTTGTGAGTCGGACAGTCTCACCACTGAGCTACTGTCCCTAAAATGGATAATGTGTGGTGGTAGTATTTAATTTCTTAAAAGAAATAAGAAAATTTACACTGATGTGTATCTGCATTCCACCTGTAAACTGTCAAGAAGTCTTTAGTCCTAAAATGGGAAATAATGTTCTTATTGTATATGCGAAGATACATACTTTTTGGTTCTGTATTCACAGATTCATTACACACCTCTGGGTGTTGCTGTGTGGATGGGTGTGGTGGGATAAACAGGGCGTTGACAGCATAAGGAAGCAGAGAGAGTCAGGCCTTAGACGCGAGCACAGGTGTCATTTGACCGGCTGGCTGGTTATTTGAGCCAGAATACAGTTGTCTGAGGCGTTTCTGAATGTTCTCCCTCGCCATCTGCTCAGATTATGACGGGCTTACCGAGCTGTCAGTGCATACTCGCATGCACCGGGACGGAGTTACGCTCCTGTAGCTCATTTACAGTTTTTTTTTTCTACGGGAGAAAAAAAAAGAAGGGGGCTCGGAAATAATTGTTAATTAAATAAGCAATAAATTTCAAATCTATTACGTCGACACGTCTCCCGTGAGGCTAGTCTCTTTAAGCTTGATTTCTAGTTACTACTACTACTACTATTAATAATAATAGTAATGTAGGGTAGTATGGAGGACAGAAGGAAGTCAATTCACACACGATGAAGCGAGACTCGACACCCTGAAACATATCTCAGTGAGTACATACAGACACACATGCACATAGGTCTACAGTATCTCACAATTTGGTTCAATTTTCAGTCGTAATTTTGTTCTGTGGTTCAGTTGCAACAGCTTCTCTCTGATGTTCTCTGTGATGAGTTTTTGGGCCCCTTCATCTTATAAATTTTTGATCTGTGCGTATGATGCAAATATTATTCTTTATATTAACGCTATGGGCGTTTCTTTTAATATTAGGTATAGCCCTACCCCACCTATGTTGGAATCATCTAGAAGCATCTCAGCAACATCATTCCTGTGTTGGGATTAATAAGAAATCGCAGTGCACAAGTCCTATGTTGGGTCCATCTGGGGGCAACTCTACAACACCTTTCCTATATTGGGATCATTTAGACGTAAGTCTACATCTGGCTTATGTTAGGATCATCTGGAGAAAACTCGGCTACCACACGTATCCTACGTTAGGTCCCTCTCTTAGCATCCCTATACCACCTATCCTATGTTTTCTCTCTGTTATCCTTATGGCACCATTCATCACTACCATATACTCTTCCCCGACAGAAACGAAGAAATAGCAGTGTAACACGAGAAGAAAAGGAAATGTTCCAGTTCACTCTTCCGTCACATGTTTTCAACACATCTGTATCTCATTCAGATTTTAGACAAACATTTCGCTTTTCATTAGATGATTTAAACAATTCTATCATTCTATTATTTATACCGATCTATCACTCCATCAAATGATTTAGACAGACATATCATTCCATCAGATGATTTATTCACATCTATCACTCACCATCACACGATTTAGAATTTTAGACATCATAGATATAGCGCGTTTCTCTATCCTTATCTATTTTCTATCTTCATTATTAGTGATTAGAGAGTAACCAGCTGGAGATCAACACTGGTAGGCACTATATAGAATAGGGATGGGCAATCAGGTTTGATCCAGTGGAAGGTTAGCTCCGATTCCTTAAATCAGGAACCCTTCACCAGCATAAAGGCATCCACCCCTGTTCATAAGAACATAAGATACTTTAAAAAAAATACTTCCAATAACTTTGCTAACGATATGCTAATGCATGGCCCTATAAATAAATGGATCTGTAATTAATTATATAGGCCCGCAGTTAAAAGGGTAATAATGTAATAATACAAATTAGCCTAGATCCAAGAAGAGAATTCCGAAGCAGAAAGGGACAGGTGTGAAAGTTGTCACATACCAGAATTAAACTAACGAAGGTAACATAATAATAAAAGCCACAATACCGTGGCTAGAACAATTCTTGATTTCTATTGAACGATTTAATGAGGGTGCAGGACGAACCGAAACGTCTAACCTATTTTTCGCTACTTATTTAAGATTTAGTAATAAATTTGGAGTATGTTAGGTGAGAGACACATGTGCAACTAATATGGCATTTTATTGTGGCAACGTTTCCCATGTTAAGTTCTTGGAAAGCGAAACGTTGCCACAATAAAATGTCACATTAGTTCCATATGTCCTTTTACAAACCATGTTTAATCTTTGGACAAGAATAATAATTTTGACTATAAGCAAGGAATAAACTGGCCCTAATATTTTTTTTTTTCAAAAAATTATGTACACGTTCTTTGTAATTTATGGTCATCTTACCGTACGAAAATTATAATCCCATAGTAAGTACGTATTCTATATATTTAGAAGCCTTTAGACAATTAAAATAATTTTATGCATGGCCAAATCAACTCAGTCAAATTAATAATCAGTTTACAAATAACCAGCACAGAGGAGAGAGGAGGTTACGACTTTGTAAATGGTCCAAGATGGACCGAAACGTCGTCGTAAGCTCCTCTCCTATATGCAGGTTATTTGTGTATTGTTCCAGTCACGGTATTGTGCCTTTTTATTCTTTAATAATCAATTAAGCTTCATTAATGAATTTGAACTGTGTGCTATCAAATCACATGAAGCATAACATTTTAAATATATAAATAATGATTTGTTTTCTTAAATTTCTGAGAGTTTAACTTGGCAATGTGCACATTAATACATTTATGGTAGTCAGATTGTGTACATGTCCCATGTACTGCAGGCAGCTGGTATATACTGTAGAATCAAATACTGCAAGCTTCATGGAATAGTTTAGAGGGTCAATAATACCCTTGTGAATCGATATTATCAAAACTAGGAGCTAAACCACCAGGGTCATATAACTGTGTAGGTCAATAGCCTAATGAGTCTATAGCCTCATGAATCAGTAAACACCCTTACAAATCAATAGCTTTCTGGGTCGGTAGCCACATGGATTAGTAGAAACGTCAAAAGCCTCACAGATTAATGGATTTATAAGTACATATTCTCATGGAACAATATGCCTGTAGGGTAATAGCCTCCTGCTAAAAACTATTTCAGGCCTTTTATGTGAATAGCCCTATGGGTAAGTTAGTCTATGGATTAATGACCAAATAGGTTGTCCATCGTATAACAGCCATGTTAGTAGGACTATGGTTAAAGCCAATGGATCAGTAGCTTCATGGGTCAGCCATTTGGTTTGTTTAAACAAGGTCTTCCATGTCATGGTGAATCCTTACAATGGAGAATGAAACCTGGTGTGGAATGTTGTCAACTTATTTACAGCTCTTTTCTTAACAAATTAATATTCTTATTGTTTCTCATCAATAATTTTGACTTACGGTATTGGGGTAGACGTTAGCATTATTAATTTGTTTTGTTATAGGTTCAGAAATTTAGTGGCCTCATGTCACACTGTTTCTTGTATTTGTTTATTCTGTATTATCACTGCTATTATTAATGCGATGCTGAAGTACTATTACACTCATGAAGATGCGCTAAACACATAGGGGTCATACAGCGTGTGGGGAATGGGACGTAATCAGGTGTGATCCACTTCCTTGGATAAAGAGCCCTTCACAGGTGACCGTGGCTCGGTAGGCAACTCTCTCACCTCACGTGCTGAGTGTCAGTGGTTCAATCCACGGGTGTGTAGCAACACTGGGCATGTTTCCTTACACCTACTGTCCCTGTTCACCTAGCATAAGTAGGTACTTGATGTGGGTCGCATCCTGGGAGACAGGATTGAAGGACCCCAATGGAAATAAGACAAAGTCCTCAATGACGCACAGACTTTGAGTTATCCTGGGTGGCTAACCCTCCAGGGTTAAAAATCCTAAGAAAACTTATCACTATCAAGACATGCATCCCCCTGGAATGACTACTAAATTTAATTATAGCAGAAATCATACGTATCAGTGAATTTTGTACGAATAACCATGAATGGAGAATCTGCATCATAGCAAAAGTTTGCAATTGTTACCTAGGAGAGTTAGAAAAAAAAAAAAGGATCACAGGACAGGGATTCCTAAATTGAACCCCTCAGGCCGGGCCAGGAGGTCACAAACCCAGAGGGGGGAAATGAACCTATGTGAGAAAGTATACGGCTACATCCAAACAGAGGAGCTAAACCCTTGATCGAATGTTTCTCGATGACACTGACGGTTCTCTATTTTGTTCTAAGATTTGGAGTAGCGTTCTTTGCTAGGTAACATCAGTAAAATGCTGGAGACAAGTAGATGAGCTCACCTGCGACTTCTGGTATCGAATTTTACCACTGGTATGACGCCGGCTGACGGACGTAAGAAAGAAATGGCGTTAAACTATCATCTTTTACACCTTTACCATCTATATTTATGATCTTGCTTACTTTATTGATAGATTTTCCATTATATAAATCATACCCGGAACCCATATAGCATTCAAAATGTGGTAAAAATGGTTATAGTATTGTATATCTGAGCTGTACGTTTCTTTCCTGGGACTCCCCGGCAGCCACCGCTCAAACCATAATATCGTGTGCGAAGTGGATGGAGAGTTTAACCGCTGCTGTTTTATCTATGTTTATTAGTGAATTACTATGAGTTTGAATGTGATTGTGTGCACAGTGAATAGATAATGGAAAGTAGTGTTTTATGTGTGTTTACATGTTAAGTTAATATTGAACATGGTGAGTGACAAACAGAAAAAGGTGTTGGGGTTTCTCAAATCGCGGACGACCAGGAGAGACAGAGACAGCTCAAAGAACAGGTAAGATCCACTATTTTAACTTATCCTTTACTACCTAGGAACACGTTTAGTAAAGGGAGTTTTGCAAGCCATGCCTTCGCTCCGTGGTCAAGGGTTCAAACAAGACCAAGTAGCGTAGGATTTATAAGGTGTAATGAAGGAGCCGCCAGCAGCGAGACCCTCGCCTGAAGACAGGGCTCAACAGGTCACTCAGAGATCACCACTTTTGGTAGCATTAAACTTTAGCGTATTCAAATTGTTCTTATCTAAATGTGAGTGCAGGGGTCAGGGCTTAGCTCCTGGACTCGCCAAGATGCCCGTAAAACGAAAAGAGAAGGATGAACGGCAGTTCATCGTCAGTGTGTTTTACCTCTTCTTGGAATAACGAAAACTTATACCAAAAAAATAATTTTCCCTGACCCCAACAGTTGTAGGAGCCTAGAGGAAATGTTGAAGTGTCCGGTGGCGTACAACTAGGTATTAATAATTTCCGTTTGAATTCATTGGTGTGTAGTGGGAAATATCATCCAGGTTTCCTTGGCGTTGGCTGTGTGATGCAGTCACTGTCATTGACACCAGCCTGGCCTTGGCTGAGGTAGACCAGGTTGGAACGACATCCACCAGCCTAAGTCACACCATTGTCGCTAGTTTGTTTAAGGTTAAATTATATGGTTGGGGAAGCGTTAAATCTGTAGGGGTCATACAACGCCTGAGGAATAATCATGACTGATTTCTACAGTAACTCACTGCTAGGCTTTAAATAAGACATTACAGGACCCCAGTGAAAATAAATCAATTTTTGGGGGGTTATCCTGGGTAATTTAAACATGTTACTGTGCAATTAGATCACAGTAAACGGGTGATATCATAATATACAAAACAATCACTTGAAAAAATAGTGGTTTCAAGCTCTTTCGTGATTTCTCACATTATCAAGGACATGTGTTACTATGTATGATAATTATACTTATGTCGACCTGTACCTAAATAAACTTAATTATGCGTCACTTAGTAAGCCCACTTTCTCATGTGTAGGCAGGTCCAACACCCAACCACTCCCACTGATGTATTCTCTCAATCTATTGAAGTTTTCCAAAGTTCTCGTTAGTCCCACTTACACAAAAGTATTGCCAAACAAATCTTTCCTATATATTTTCTAAATATAAGTTTATTCAACTTGAATTTGTTACTAGGACTGCTATTCTGGGAGGTAATCGTAATTGATCCGAATGGAGGGTAACTCAAGTTCCTTGGATGAAGAGCCCATCACCAGCATCAAGGAACCCACCCCCTTCAAGGGAATTCACCTGTACATGATCGAGACAAATATTTAATACCAAGACTAGGGATTTTAATCCTACATATATATTCAACACGACGGCCGTTTTCCACCGAGCCAAAGGAGTTGAATAATAGCTCTAGGCCTTTCGTGTTATTCAACTCCTCTCTGTGGGGGAGCTGAATAACACGAATCGCCTAGTTTAACCTAAAAAGCAAGGCCATTCCCTGCCGAAAAGCCAGTCACTTCAAGGAGGTATTGATAATGAAAGAATTCCAAATTATCTCACACATACACTTTAATGTCTGTCACCTCTGTATGATGGGAATAAAACAAACCCAATATTTACAAGTGAGAATAGACGTTTAAAACAAATTTTGAGGCAGGATATATACACCAAGAAATGTATTTGCCCTCAGCGTAGAAGTAGGAAAGCTAAATGCATATGAAAGGTATGGACTCAAATTAAGTTTTAATAAACTGTCAATGAATAAAAGTATGATGAGTTTAATCCCTTTTTTAGGTAAGTATTCATGCCTGGTGATGAAACATTTACATGAAGCCTCACTGACCCTCGTATAGTCGATAGCTTTAAACCCCGTTAATCAAAACGAACTTTGGAAAATAGATTATTATATTTATGGGAAAACCCGTTGGAGGTTATACACTCCTGAGAAATGGGAGGTAATCAGGCTTGAACCAAGGGCAACTCCAGTTCCTTTGGTCATGTGCTATTCACTGGCATCAAGGCCGTCTTAGGAAGGAAATGAGAATGTGCGACTAATGACGAGGCCGATTGAGGCGTAGCAACAGCTGGGTGACCAGAACCACACCACCGGAAGTAACTGCAGAAGCACTTTGAGGGCAGACGCTCGGTGTAGATCATGGGGTGGCGGAAGGGCATCATTGGTGGTGGTGGTAGAAGGGCATCCGTAGTGACGGTGGAAAGGCATCAGTGGTGGTGTAGACGTTTTCAAGATTTTGCAATTCGGATACTTTGTCATGTGGGTTTTCGATACGTGGATGGGTAAAAATACTCACGTAGGCTGGTAGTACGTATAATATATAACGGGAAGTATGGAAAGCGCCAACAGCCGACCTGCCTCTCTCTGCTGCCTAACTACGACTGACCCATAGTGCCTACGGGTGAGGGTGTTTGAAATCCTGCTATGGTCAGCAGCAATATGAATAATCAGTCAGTGATTCACGCAGACGGTTGGTAGTGAGTCATCTACTGGTACACTGGTTACTGGTAACTGGTTACTAGGCACTGGTACTGCTACTGAGAGCTCGGCGACGCTAACGTATGTCGTCCTGACATACAACTAATACAAACTAGAGACGGCAGGTGTACGGCTTGGGCTGATTCTATACAATGTCAAAGTCCACAACAATTGAACATTATAACATGCATAAGTAGAATATTGGAATGGAAGCTTACATAATTGAAACTGTAATAAAACTGTAATGCAATACAAGGTATAATATAACACAACTCATCGAATGAAACTCAACGTTGGGATTACACAATAGAAGTGATAAAAAAAAATTTGATCGATCGATCTATATTCATGTGATCTACGGATTCTGAGGAAGGAATATCTACAAAGAAAGAAGTGTTTAACAGAAAGGCAGATTCGGTGCACTCAAATCTAGACTGTTAACTCTCAGAATTTGGAGAGAACGTGAACACAAAAAAAAAAAATCTTGAATACTGATAAGTTGATACTGTAATTATTCATCTATACAGGTTATTTACATTTAACCCCAACTCTGCTAGGGTGAGATTGATATATGCAGAATGGGTGTCATCTCTGGGAGGATCAAACTCTGTTGCACTGGCTAACTCATGTTGTATTTGAGGCAAATCTGAATTGGTAGTTACAAATGATACTTGAGGATTTCTCAATACCTGTCGTGTACGTAGGGAATAACGACATTCAGGTTGATCGTCTGACTGAGTATCAGAGGTAGAGAGTACAGGATCAGGAGGATTGTCAGGGTCTGTCACATTAGTCTGGGTTGGAACATCATTATCATCACATACTAACTTCATATGATCTAAATGCGATTCTTTATACTGACCAGTACTAATTTCTCTAACCTTATACTTATTACCAGTGATATGTTTAACTACTCGATAAGGACCCACAAACTTTTGATCAAGCTTAGGCATTGCAGACGTTTTGTTAAAGTTAGTCAGCATAGCTCTCGAACCTACTGAAAGGCATCAGTGGTGGTGTAGACGTTTTCAAGATTTTGCAATTCGGATACTTAGGCATACTACACAGTAACGAAGAAAAGACTGGTGGAGAACAAGCATTTCTTTTGACAGCAATTCACTCTGTAAAGCTTTACAAAGTCATTGACTTAGCTCTCAAGGTGAGGGGCTCTTGATCAAAGGAATTGGACCTGTGCTACAATTCTTTGAATCTAGCCTGAATGCCTTCCATTCCCCCAGGCACTATATGACCCCAACTGGTTCAAAACTCGCTCATGAGTGTAATTGTAGTAAAAACAATGATAATTATAATAGGTCATTGACTTACAAAATTTATATAAAGAGAAGCGTTAAAATAAAAGTTTTCGTTGCACCTGTATTTTATTCATTCTGTACTCTGGCAGTATGTCGTCCTCCACGTCAGGTACAGGAATTTGAAACAGTGCGATGTCTTAATGGTTCAGAAATCATCACCCCCGAGGCCCGATCTCAGACTAAGCTTCCTACATTGAGAAATATTACAGGGCAAAAAACTATTAATGCACAAGGGAAGGTGTATACTGAATGTAATCAAAACTGTGCGCTCTACCTGTTATGTTATACGTTCAAGAGACAGAAATGTCCTCTTCCGTATAATAGTTTCACTGTAGCAACAAAAGCTAGCTATTTATCAATGTCATATTCCATCACAGGATAGGTTTTGTATATCACGTCTGATGGTGTGTTTAGGATAAGATTCATGTGGCAAACACTTTTAAAGCCGGAATAGGAGAGTCTTACATTTTACACACACCAGGTGTAAGGCTACACATTCTGTACCCACAATATAAAAGGCTGCAGCTGCATTCACTATAAGTGGAGGATAAACCGGGTTGTGTGGGCCTGTGGGCCGCAGGCAGAAATAACCTAGCAGAGCAGGTGGTTACCAATGATGCCTGACCTCAGGCCAGGATGTGCGAATAAAAACTCCTGAAGGTGGTCACAGGTAACTCACAGATGTGTCAACGAGATGGGAAGGAAAGGGTAGAGTCTAGCCTTACACAAATATGGAATAGAAGTGTGGAGGGTTGGTAGTCCTGGTGATGTTATCTAGGCTGCGATAAGGAGGAGGCTTCCAGCATACACTACCCCGACCCTTCAAGGAAGGGGAGGAGGGAGGTTACCTTGATGCTGGCGAAGGACTCTTCATCCAAGAACAGCGCTACCCTCTCCTTCCTCTGATTAAACATGGTTATCCATTATTATTATTAATAACGGTACCTATTTAACGCTTTCCAATGAACATAGAAACATTGCCCCAGACGGGATGCTTATTGGCGGATAACTTGCTTAAATTTACATTAGTTTAATTTAAAGTAACCTAGCCGAATCTAAAACAAATATTTAATTCTGTATTCCTCATTCTTTAGATATTGAAGCACCTAAACGCGTTTAAAAACAGTTTTCAGGAGAGGCTATCGCAAGACAGACGGCACCTTGCCAACGCGGTTAGAGTATATTAATAAGCGCTAAACCTGTAGGGCCATACTGTGCCTGGTGAATGAAAGGCAATAAGATTTGAACCAAGCAAGGGATAGATAGCTCAAATTTCTTCGAGAAAGAGCCCTTCGCCAGTATTAAAGAAGAGTTGCACAGAACCCTAAAGGAAGAAAGGCAGGCTGAGTGGGCTCCTCAGACGGGATTCCTCTGTGGTTGTCGCTGGTGATTCACTGTGGTGACTGCTTCAGTTCTCACACCTCAAGGACACGTGCAATTACCCCTCCCCCCCCGGGATAAATACATGGAACTTTCATCTACATCATTGAGATTTATCAGTTTTATCAATATTACTTGTATCATATCACAAATATTAATTGTTGCTAATATTTGTGAGCTCCCAAGAAGTTCATCACTTGTCATACTTTAACTTACAACTGTTTAAAAAAAAATCTCTCTTAATTGAAAGTTAAAACACACGTGCACCATTTGGATGTCTTTATTGTAGACGTTTCGCTTAATTGTCAGGAATAATAAATTATACACACTGATGGATCTAAACAGGAGCCTACTGGCAGAACTGCATCTACTCTTTTTGCCACCTCCCTAAGTATGAACTATAGCAATCATCGAGTTAGGCATAAAAATTAACAACTAGGAGTTTACACTCTAAACTGAAATGTTTGCCATGATAGTGCTGTATAGTCCTTGTGGCTTAGCGCTTCTTTTTGATTATAATAATAATAATAATTGCCATGATAATATCACTAAATGTGTGACACTGAGCTTGACTCTGTGATCATTGATTCTGTGTCATCACTGAAGGCAAGTGATTTAATACAGTTACTCGAAAAAAAGGAAATAATGTACGACTTTTAATTCCATCACATAGTGGATTAGTTCTTCATGATGAAATTAATAAGTTAGCCAAAGAAAATACCATGAAGGAAAGTGTTATATAACTTAAACATCTCTGTATCTAACATAAGGAATAATATAAGAAGAGAAGTAAATAATGAAAATATCAATCATAGGAACGCAGTTAGTCGCATGAGTAAATCTGTCAGACTGATGTAGTAACCTCTTATTCCTCAAACGTTGTATAATTCTTACGGGTTTAGTGCTTCTCCATAAATATAATAATCCTGGCGTTTTGCCTTCCACTCCGGTTTACGGAAACTTGTTTTTAAGGCGAATAATTATAGACTTGCTATTAATGTTGCTATGCCTGCAGAGTGCCAGACTGTTGTGTGGGCTAGCGTGTGTGCTTTTGTGCATACCTTAAACATTTATTACTAGCACGTTAATGTGTTTTTGTCAGCATTACATTTCATCCTGCTCAGAGCTGGGATGATCAGTCGGGCTGTGGGCGACGGCACCAATAGTCTGATCGACTAGGAGGTCAAGTCTGGGACTGGACCGCGGTAGCTGTGACCTCCGGAAGCGTCTACAGGTAACTTACAAGTAAAGATACATGAGCAACATTCTGATAGAAATGCAACCAATAGAGAAGCCTGGCCCCAGACCGAGCTGCGAGGATAGAAAAACACTAGCAGGTCACAGGTAAATGAATTCAAGAGCAGTTGCTTTATGTGATACGTATTTCGTAGGAAAGTAATATTGTAGCTGCATCCCACCTTGACATTTACTCATACTTAAAACAGTAAATAATAGAAGAAAAGTTTATCAGCGAGTGTTTTGTAGTATATTATATATATATATATATATATATATATATATATATATATATATATATATATATATATATATATATATATACGCAGGAAATGTTAGGGTATTTACCTAAATAGGCAAAAGTCAACTTAAAAATTTTCCCTATTTGATGAAAATGTTGTCATGTAAATATTAAGGAATGGGTTATATTAACACTAAATGAAGAAAAATAATTATAATAATCGTATAACAATTTATAGGGTAACTCAGCGTGGCATGAGAGTGAGAGAGACGACAGACAAGCAGGCAGTGTATAATCCATTTAGTCGTGTAGTGACGTTTGGTAAACCTGTATGGACGCGTACACACGCGCACGCGCAAAAAATGTTGGCAGAAGTGCACATAAATCGCGCATCTGAAGCAATGCAAAGTTAGTGTAAAGAAGGCAATTCAGAGATTAGCTAACAGATGTCAGGTCTATTATAGTATGAACATAGAGCCCCACCTGGTTAAGCATGTAGGAAAACCCAACAAGGTGCAGAGATTTGCAATAAGACTACCTCCAGAACTAAGACGATTAAGCTATGAAGAGAGAATAAAGGAATTTAACCTGATATTTAATCTGCTTTTGCAGCAGACTGCTCAGTCACATTAAAATAAAAAGGTGGGTAAAAGACCTAGTAAGCACACTAAACAAGAGCGGGGAAGTGCTCATATAAAATAACGAGGAGGTATGCGAGGAAATGAACAAAAAATCTCAAGCAGTCTTTACAGTTGATCGAGGGCAAATGCCAGAGTTTGGGAAGGTAGGTCACGATACATGTATGTAGTGCACTCTAGGTGACAAGAAGAGGCATGAAGGTACCACCACGAATGTGACATGTCGAAGGTGATGGGACGTGATATACTCGACTTTTGTGTTTAAGGAAGGGGTAGAAATCCTAAGTTACTAATAAATACATGTCACACGATACAATCCACAGAATTTAAGAGAGTTCGACTTGCTTAAAAAAAAAAAATACATCAAGATTAAGCGAACCTTTCATTTCCATGAAATGGGATATTTGGACTGGGAAGTGTTACTAGATGCCAGGGAGCATCGCCTCCGCAGCTCCAGATGATGCTGTTGAATGCTTATCAACATTACGGCTGAAATTACTTATATTCTCAGTATGCTGCTCAGGACACTGGAGATGCTAGAAAGCTGGAAGGCGCAAAAAAAAAAAAAAAAATGCAACACCAGGCTTCAAGGAGATGAGTAAGAAGTACTAAAGTATCCCAGTCATGACCACCTTGTAATGTGATGGAGACACTAAAGAAAACATTACTTGTAAGCGTTGGCTGTCATCGAGCACCCAACATGTGTTCAGAGAGGAACGAGTCAATCTCAGCTTCTTACGGTACGGTTTTTGCTTATCTGCTGACATTTACACATTATATGATGTAACATGCATTTTACAGATAACCATACACACGTGGCAGGTGACAAACCCGCACTGCGCTACTCTGAGAAAACTTCCCCTCACTCCTTCAGTTGCTGTCTTGCAACATTGCATAGCTCCTGATGACGCACTGAGAAGTGTGAATGTACTTGAGCTAAAGATTTCCACCCCCTGGCATATATATATATATATATATATATATATATATATATATATATATATATATATATATATATATATATATATATATGCGCGTGTGTGTCAGTCATGGCCAGGAGTTATGCTTGTGATACCCTACATCATTTAACTTATAGTCTGCGTATTATTGAAGTGTTAGTCGTAACCGCATGACAAATCCATGATACTTATTCTCTACAGGTTGGAATATTGCTACAAGCTAACAGCGTCATCCTTACGAGGGCAAAACTAGCAGATCTGGAGAATATAGTATAGAGACTACACTTCCTGTATGAATACAAGTACCTAAATTACTGGGAACACCTGCAGTCTTTCGAAGGTTGACGTGGAAAATAAGTCATAATTTATACCTAGAAAATTCTAGAGGGATTTATCTCTAATCTCCATACCGAAATCACAAGCAAGAGTCCCAGCAGACGGTATAAAATACCTCATTGAAAAACAAAGGTTCATTAAGTACACAAAGAGGTAACTCAATAAGTGTAAAAGGCCCTGAAACCTCAACACCCTCCTTTCATACATACAGTAGGAGACTCCCTAGCCGCTTTCAAGAGGGATCTAAATACCTCTTCGGTTCCTGACCAGCCGGGCTAGGAGATCTATAGTGTGAGGAGCACCAACAACCTGATTAATTAGGCTGTCAACCGTAAGGCTTCGTCTGGAACTAGACCGCGAAAAAGTGACCTGTTGAACTGTCTACACGTAAATTTCCAGCTATGTTGGTAAATATTGTGTACTTGCGGTGACTTCCACTTCGTATGTCATCTGTTTACCAAGACAATTTGTTGACGTTTGACTAAGTGAAAAATCAAGGGCATCGACAGTTTGATATATCCTTGGTAACCCAGAGAGCCGCTTACGACGGGAAGTGGCTAGAGATCACAAAAGATCAAGTGTGTTGTTCACTGTGTTCTTGTGACATTTTAGTAACTTCTTAGCACCTCGGGAAGAGTGCTCTTATAAACACCCTCCAACAAACCGTCCCATTGCAAACTATTTAAGCGACGATATAGTTCCCTCTCCCATCCCCTACATAGCCTAATATAACTAGTGTTTAATTTTGGTTCCTGCTAAAAGATTTAAGGTCTGGTACCTAATTTGTACACTAACATAACCTACTGTGGTGAGAGATACGGGAGCAGGTGCAAAGTAAATTTTGTGTAAATGAAACTTTTAATGTTCGGCAAGAGATGTTTGTTTAGCTAGGCTGTGCAACTAACACATTTATTGGAGTTTATTTTTTAACGATCTACGTCTGGAGGCAGTTCCGTGTAATTAAAGTTATTTTAAAGTAGATATGTTAACTCTTAATTTAAGCATATCATCAATTACTTAATTACATAAATGTGATGGAGGGTAACTAGTAACGACAAGCAGGGTAAGCACACAGACACCCTCATGGCTTAATTCCTTGGAAACTTAACCTTATTGTCCGGGGCGAAGACGGACTTAGTTGTGGTGAATATATGAGCATGCAAGCACCAATAACCTGGTAAATCAGTGTCCAGTGTCCATTAGTGTGAGAACTAAACCGGCAATAGGTATGTACTCTTTCCATAAAGAGTTTGGCCTATCACAGACCCCGACGACCACAGTAATAGGTCGATTACTTTAAATTAACTCAAATATGACCTTGTTATATGCATAACCTTATAGAAATTTTAGAGGGCTGATATGAAAAGTATTCATAAAACATGGTATATTTAAATATCTCGAGCAAGTCTTGTAAATATCATCAGTAGAGTGTATTCACTGTATCATGCTGTAACTTATGCAATATTAATTTGGATTATTATGCATGAAATGCGAGATTTTTTTGTATTAAATTTATAAAAATAATTTGATGAAGATTTTGTTAATCGAAATAAATACATAGATGGAAACGCTAACACACACATTATATATATATATATATATATATATATATATATATATATATATATATATATAAAACTAAGTATATTCTATATCCATAGGATATACGTATAGTATTCATCCATAGATGTGGAGTGCACAAAGTCGCTGCTTCGGCGGCATAAATCTAACCTTATCATATATGCGAAAGGTACCGTATTTAGAAATGTAATTAAGACGGTTTATATGTTGAACTCAAGCACTTATCATGGTAAATAACAATTATGAGTTTCAGAATTAAGTTTGCGTGTCTAAGTAAACAGTGTGTGTGGTGTGAGTATGTTGTGCCTGGTCAGCATTCCCTCAGCGGAGTTTCTCACTTTCACAGTAATATAGCCTTTAATGTATTATTAGAATTATAATAATATTCATTAAACTCAGAATTTCAGTTATATATATATATATATATATATATATAGGGCGACCAGCTTCCTCTTTCAGAGACTCAGTGTTGCGATCCAGAGAGGAAATGCCTGCAGCATTCTGGGCACGCAGCCCACCGCAGGGGAGCTGGACGAAGTATTCGAGATGTAGCTCTGAGTTACCTATGTTGTTTTACTTTGTATCATATTTTTGTGAATGTTTTGTCAATGTATTTTGTCTTTAAATATATATAATATATATATATTATATATATATCGTGCCGAATAGGCAGAACTTGCGATCTTGGCTTAAATACCAACGCTCATCTTGCCATATAGGACAAGTGAAAATTTGTGTATGCAGTAATTTCGCCAAAATTATTCTGAACCTAACGAAAAAAATATATTTCACTGTGTTTGTTTAGTATTAAATTATTGTGAACAAATTAAAAATATATTTAGCTGGGTTAGGCTAAAATAGATTGTTCTTGTTATAATAAGGTTAGGTAAGTTTTCTAAGATTCTTTTGGTGCAAAATTTAAAATTTTTACATTAACAATAATGAAAAAATATATCTTTAAATGCATAAGAGAAAATTTTCGAAAGGATTTATTTAATATGAGTTCTTGCTAATTGACCAGTTTTACATATTCGGCACGACATATATATATATATATATATATATATATATATATATATATATATATATATATATATATATATATATATATATATATATGCATGCGTGTACATAATCATAACTGTAATTTCAGAGTATAAATACATAAAATTATATAGGAAACTATAGTCATTATAATGACGGAAGTGTTAACGCCAGTAACGGCAAGTACAGAGTGAAAGATACTTCATAGCACTTACACTGGTGTTCACCCCAGTAACCCCAAGTAGAATCAAGTCACATGACAGTAGCACTTACCGATGTTCACCCCAGTAGCTCCAAGTAGAGTGTAAGGGCACTGTTCACTCAGTAAGCTCCAGACAAAGTAAGGACACTTGTCAGTGGCACCTGCAAAGTAAACACACACGGACTCTTCCGCGCTACACTAACTGCTCAAGCAGTAAACAAGGAATCTTAACTATCAGAGGGTGGTGAAGCGAGGGCTTCTGATCAATGAAGGGCATTTAATTTCACCATAGAAAATAAGAGACGTGTAGTATATATTCAACTTTTTAATTTGGTTGCGCAGACTAAACTTCTAATTCTAAGGAATAGGGGACGTTATACTGGTGTAGAATTTCTATATAAAAAAAACGCTTGTCTGCTCATCAGTTCTGATTATCATATTGTGGGAAGTTGTTCCCACGTATCTGAAATTACACTCAGGGCTGCTTCTTTAATAAATAAGATTGAAGAAAAGATAGGTTGAAAATTTACACCTGATATATATATATATATATATATATATATATATATATATATATATATATATATATATTATATATATATATATATATGTATGTATGTATGTGTGTGTGTGTGTGTGTGTGTGTGTGTGTGTGTGTGTGTGTGTGTGTGTGTGTGTGTGAACAGTATTTAGATAAAAGTAGGGAAGTTTTTATTGCATTTAT
Organism: Cherax quadricarinatus; assembly: GCF_038502225.1. Classification (NCBI taxonomy): domain Eukaryota; kingdom Metazoa; phylum Arthropoda; class Malacostraca; order Decapoda; family Parastacidae; genus Cherax; species Cherax quadricarinatus. The sequence continues at coordinate 129,712 of NC_091369.1, forward strand.
GGATTTAGAAAAGGCATGATAGAGTGTATAGGGGAGCAATGTGGCAGATGTTGCAAGTATATGGAATAGGTGGTAAGTTACTAAGTGCTGTAAAGAGTTTTTATGAGGATAGTGAGGCTCAGGTTAGGGTGTGTAGAAGAGAGGGAGATTACTTCCCAGTAAAAGTAGGTCTTAGACAGGGATGTGTAATGTCACCATGGTTGTTTAATATATTTATAGATGGGGTTGTAAAAGAAGTAAATGCTAGGGTGTTCGGGAGAGGGGTGGGATTAAATTATGGGGAATTAAATACAAAATGGGAATTGACACAGTTGCTTTTTGCTGATGATACTGTGCTTATGGGAGATTCTAAAGAAAAATTGCAAAGGTTAGTGGATGAGTTTGGGAGTGTGTTTAAAGGTAGAAAGTTGAAAGTGAACATAGAAAAGAGTAAGGTGATGAGGGTATCAAATGATTTAGATAAAGAAAAATTGGATATTAAATTGGGGAGGAGGAGTATGGAAGAAGTGAATATTTTCAGATACTTGGGAGTTGACGTGTCGGCGGATGGATTTATGAAGGATGAGGTTAATCATAGAATTGATGAGGGAAAAAAGGTGAGTGGTGCGTTGAGGTATATGTGGAGTCAAAAAACGTTATCTATGGAGGCAAAGATGGGAATGTATAAAAGTGTAGTAGTACCAACACTCTTATATGGGTGTGAAGCTTGGGTTGTGAATGCAGCAGCGAGGAGGCGGTTGGAGGCAGTGGAGATGTCTTGTCTAAGGGCAATGTGTGGTGTAAATATTATGCAGAAAATTCGGAGTGTGGAAATTAGGAGGTGTGGAGTTAATAATAAAATTATTAGTCAGAGGGCTGAAGAGGGGTTGTTGAGGTGGTTTGGTCATTTAGAGAGAATGGATCAAAGTAGAATGACATGGAGAGCGTATAAATCTGTAGGGGAAGGCGGGGTAGGGATCGTCCTCGAAAAGGTTGGAGGGAGGGGGTAAAGGAGGTGTTGTGGGCGAGGGGTTTGGACTTCCAGCAAGCGTGCGTGAGCGTGTTAGATAGGAGTGAATGGAGACGAATGGTATTTGTGACCTGACGAGCTGTTGGAGTGTGAGGAGGGTAATATTTAGTGAAGGGATTCAGAGAAACCGGTTATTTTTATATAGCCGGACTTGAGTCCTGGAAATGGGAAGTACAATGCCAGCTCTCTAAAGGAGGGGTTCGGAATATTAGCAGTTTGGAGGGATATGTTGTGTATCTTTATACATATATACTTCTAAACTGTTGTATTCTGATCACCTCTGCAAAAAAGTGATTATGTGTGAGGTGAAAGTGTTGAATGATGATGAAAGTATTTTCTTTTTGGGGATTTTTTTTTCTTTTTGGGTCACCCTGCCTCGGTGGGAGACAGCCGACTTGTTAAAAATGTATATATATAATACCATATTCATGAGGAGTGTTAAACCCGTAGGGATGATAGCGCCTGGAGAATAGGAGGTAATCATGTTTGATCTTAGGGATTAATTTGTATATAACGTAATGAGCCCCCCTCTTTTTATTGTTAGAATTGCTTGTTGGTTAGCTAGTTGGTATTCGTTTATCTTGTTGCTTCACTATACTTGTGTTGTCACTATAAAGTCTCTTTACTTATATGTATCTATGTTGTCAGTGTGAAGTTTCTTCACTCTCTACATGTATGTTTTGAGACTGATCGCGGGTTCTAATCCCACCCGTGGTATACCTGGAGTTTACCTGGAGAGAGTTCCGGGGGTCAACGCCCCCGCGGCCCGGTCTGTGACCAGGCCTCCTGGTGGATCAGAGCCTAATCAACCAGGCTGTTACTTTTGGCTGCACGTAAACCAACGTACGAGCCACAGCCCGGCTGGTCAGGAACCGACTTTAGGTGCTTGTCCAGTGCCAGCTTGAAGACTGCCAGGGGTCTGTTGGTAATCCCCCTTATGTGTGCTGGGAGGCAGTTGAACAGTCTCGGGCCCCTGACACTTATTGTATGGTCTCTTAACGTGCAAGTGACACCCCTGCTTTTCATTGGGGGGATGGTGCATCGTCTGCCAAGTCTTTTGCTTTCGTAGTGAGTGATTTTCGTGTGCAAGTTCGGTACTAGTCCCTCTAGGATTTTCCAGGTGTATATAATCATGTATCTCTCCCTCCTGTGTTCCAGGGAATACAGGTTTAGGAACCTCAAGCGCTCCCAGTAATTGAGGTGTTTTATCTCCGTTATGCGCGCCGTGAAGGTTCTCTGTACATTCTCTAGGTCGGCAATTTCACCTGCCTTGAAAGGTGCTGTTAGTGTGCAGCAATATTCCAGCCTAGATAGAACAAGTGACCTGAAGAGTGTCATCATGGGCTTGGCATCCCTAGTTTTGAAGGTTCTCATTATCCATCCTGTCATTTTTCTAGCAGATGCGATTGATACAATGTTATGGTCCTTGAAGGTGAGATCCTCCGACATGATCACTCCCAGGTCTTTGACGTTGGTGTTTCGCTCTATTTTGTGGCCAGAATTTGTTTTGTACTCTGATGAAGATTTAATTTCCTCATGTTTACCATATCTGAGTAATTGAAATTTCTCATCGTTGAACTTCATATTGTTTTCTGCAGCCCACTGAAAGATTTGGTTGATGTCCGCCTGGAGCCTTGCAGTGTCTGCAATGGAAGACACTGTCATGCAGATTCGGGTGTCATCTGCAAAGGAAGACACGGTGCTGTGGCTGACATCCTTGTCTATGTCGGATATGAGGATGAGGAACAAGATGGGAGCGAGTACTGTGCCTTGTGGAACAGAGCTTTTCACCGTAGCTGCCTCGGACTTTACTCTGTTGACGACTACTCTGTGTTCTGTTAGTGAGGAAATTATAGATCCATCGACCGACTTTTCCTGTTATTCCTTTAGCACGCATTTTGTGCGCTATTACGCCATGGTCACACTTGTCGAAGGCTTTTGCAAAGTCTGTATATATTACATCTGCATTCTTTTTGTCTTCTAGTGCATTTAGGACCTTGTCGTAGTGATCCAATAGTTGAGACAGACAGGAGCGACCTGTTCTAAACCCATGTTGCCCTGGGTTGTGTAACTGATGGGTTTCTAGATGGGTGGTGATCTTGCTTCTTAGGACCCTTTCAAAGATTTTTATGATATGGGATGTTAGTGCTATTGGTCTGTAGTTCTTTGCTGTTTGTATGGTTTGTTTGCAATCATGTCATTACGATTTCGAAAGTCGTGTTTACCATATCGATTTGCGTTGGACCGTAACATCGTCGTAAGTTTCAATCTCCTATTTGCGAGTTATGTGTGTATTCTAGTCACGGTATTATGACTTTTTTATTCTTTAGTGTGAAGTCTCTTCACTCTCCTTACATATGTTGACCTTGTTGTTGTCACTGTGACCTTGATGCTTTCACTGTGACCTTGTTGCTGTCACTGTGACCTTGTTGCTGTCACTGTGACCTTGTTACTGTCAACACATTTGTACTCACCTATTATGTGTAAATGTCATATCTTATTTTGTTTTATTATAATTTTCAGAATATATGTAGTGATATATAATCTTGTATGACACTTGTTCTCTATTTTTATTTTGTAATTTTACCCTCCGTGGTAAATTAACCTAAGCGTTGACTTTATTTTTCTTTGAAAAAATTAAATTTCTTCTATAATTCTTATGCATTTCTGTAACACTGATAGTATAGAACTTTATAACGTTTCAGCTATCTGTGTTTTCAGTTTTTATCATTTATCCTTCGTTCTGCTTCCGCTAGTTCTGAACATTCTGCATATTATGTCTATTCTTGCGAGTATCTTGTATATTGCGGTCATGTCCAACTCCCCCCCCCTCCCCATTCATACTCGTGTAGTGTTTCGTTGTAATTTTGTGTGTGTGTGTGTGTGTGTGACGTGCTTCCTAGAACATGAAAACTCTATCAGTGAAGGAAGGGAGAGGATGGGGTAGCATGAGTTGTGTGTGTGTGTGTGTGTGTGCAGCGAAGCGATGGAGCATGATCTAGCCATTATGCTCAGGCCATCCTCCCTGTTGCTCTTCAAAACCACTGAGTGTGCACCGCAGATTACAGCAGGTGGTGACCGCCAGACCTTGTGTTTGCTTCTCTCACCTGTGCAAGCCACACTTCACTATATGTGTTGTTTGTAATAGTCGTTTCTTCTTTTCACTATGACTTCAAGAAGTGTTGAAAACATACAGCAGGATATTTATCCAAGATATTGGAGTTTCCATCCCTTGGATAATGGCTGATTGCCTTCCATTCCCAAAGCGCTGCACAACCCCTATGGGTTTAATAGTTCCCCAGGAATATAATAATAATAATAATAATGTGAGAGAATCCGTATGTTTCGCTTTACAGTGGAACATCAATGTTGATATGCAGACAAATCTGATCTTGGAGAGATGTAAAAACCCTCAGTACAACCTTGATGCTAGTGACTCTAAATTCAAAGATTTGGGGCTACCCTCCCCTTCCCTGGATCATACCGGATTACTTTACATTCCCCAAGGGCTATATGTGTCATTGTCTGCAGTACATTCTTGTGGGCAGTACGCCCTTCAACCATCTGCAGGAGCTGTATTAGGCGTAACGCTACGTTCCCTGAGTTACGTTCAGTGTGAATTGTTAGTGCTTGTGGCAAGGTGTTGGTGCTGACAAATAATTTCTCTAGGCGGTAGAGGTGAATATAGCGACGTCACTGCACAATTCTCTGCAGATTTATTTGCCGAGGTTGGTCTCTACCGCTACCAGTGAAATTTTGTATCTTTCTGTTTGACTAAAAAAATAGTGACTACTCTTGATCGAGAAAATATTTAATATATATATATATATATATATATATATATATATATATATATATATATATATATATATATATATATATATATATATATATATATATATATATATATATATATATATATATATATATATATATATATATATATATATACTTTCCGTATGGCGCTGTATAAACTTCCTATTCATTCAGTTGTGGTCCTGCGCTACACTGCGTGCTCCTAGCACCAACAACCTGGTATGGGACCAAACCACGGGAGCGATTACACCTTTACCTTTAATGTACCTTTGACGAATTCGTTTTGTTGGTGGCCTGCAGACCCACATATTCATCAGCCTGGTGGATCTGGCACCTGGTGAAGATACTTGTTCGTTTTTCTCTTAGACATGTAAAGATAGATACTGTGTTTGCAGGGGTCCACATCTCACCAGTCAAGCTTGCAACTCCTCCAAATTTAATGTTAATTTGTAACTCGTTACATG